>NW_027141982.1:0-300000 GCF_036365525.1 Heterodontus francisci | reverse complement strand
CAGAATTCAGCCACCATCCACCTGGGACTTGAGCTTCATGCTCTCATTGCAAAGCAAGGAGAACTGGGACTGCAGGCAATGAAACTCATCGACGAGAGTCTTCAGTTGTTTCTGGGGAGAGGAAAGGAAGCATGAGACACCATACAGGACAGAGAGTGAGATTCACTGCCAAGCACCATATCCGACCAATCATAGTAAACACAGCTACGGGAAGCCGCCATTCAGCCCTTCGGGTCTGTTAGACAGGAACCGGAGGGGGCATGCAATCGCTCGAGCCTGTTAAACATGAATAGGTGGAGACGTTTAATCGCCTTCTCGAGCTTGCTACACAGAAACAGGAGGAGGTTATTCAGCCCCAAAGAGCCTGTTAAACAGGAACAGGAAGAGGCGAATTTAGTCCCAGCGACACCAATACATCCAAATAACTACAGTCTCTAATCCCTGGAACCATTCTCGCAAATCTGCACCGTCTCCGATATACCTTCCAAAGTGCGGTGCCTGGAAGTGCACCCAATATGCTAGTTGATGCATAACAGTCTTTTGGTGCTCAATAAGTCTATTTATAAAGCCAAAGTTCCAGGATGCCCAGTTGACCACTTTCTGAAGCTTTCTACCACATTCAATGATCTGTGCAATTATATCCACATGTCTCTCTGCTCCTGAACCGCTTCTGGAAATGTACTTTTTAGTTTATATTAACTCTCCGCGTGCTTCTGACCAAAATGTATCACTGACACTTCCCTGGATTAAATCTCATCTGCTCAGTTGTAGGGCATTTCAACCATCTGTCTATGTCCTCTTGATGTTTATCACTATCCCCCCCACAACAACTCACAATACTTCCAAGTCCTGTGCCTACTGCTAACTTTGAAATTGTGTCCAGCATATCCAAGTATAAGTCGCTAATATAGATCAAGGCAAACAGTGGCTCTACCACAGACCACTGGCGAACTGCACTATTTAATTTTTTCTAGTTCAGCAAACATTCACCTCTCCTTTTTGCTTCCTGACACACAACCAACTTTGAATCCATACTGCCGCTGTTCCATTTATTCCCCAGAAGTTAACTTTGCTGACAAGTTTGTTATGTGGCACTTTTTCAAATGCATTTTAGAAGGCCATCAAACACATCACCCTCATTAATCCTTCCCAATAACCAGCCAAAAACCTCGAGCAAGTTAGTGAAACTCGATTTGCCATTATCAAATACTTGCTGAATTTCCCCGATTAATCCAAATATGTCCAAGTGACTGTTGATTTGGTCCCAGATTATCGTTTTCTAAAGCTTTCTCACACCCAAGGTCAAACTGATTGCCCTGCAGCTGCGGGGCCTATCCTTACACTGGCGAATATAAATAGTAAAATGTTATTTTTTTCTCAACAACGAATTTATAGAGAGCTAGGTTAGTTGAAAATTGGAAAAGAAAATGTGGATACAGGAGCATAATGTTACTGTCAGTTGTTAAATTGGTCTTGAAAATTAATTTACAGCGAATAAAGTTAAATTCAATGGGTACATTCAAATGAGCTCTCAAACACAGGTCCACCCTCCAGGCTTCCACCTCCCCAAATCGCCCTGATATCTAATTCTCCATTACCCCACCGGCATTACACTTCCACTTTGACACTATTTCCCTATTAACACTCCTGATTCCCCCCTCGCCACGTGCCTTCCACCATTCCCCCAACACCGCTACCTGATTACCCATCCCTTTTCCACATCAGAATTCCCCCTCCCCATTCTCCTACCCCATTTCGACTGCCCATTAAGAATTTCCATAATCCTTCCCCCATAATCACTCCCCGTCCCTCATTGCTATTCTGCTTCCCCATTACCCCTTCACAACTGTCCCCAATGTAACCTTACCATTCCCCTCCATGCTTTGCCCTTCCCATTCCCCTCCTCATTCCCCCTCCCCATTCCCTAATTAACCCCCATTATGCTCACCATTGACCTTCCCCCATGAGCCTACCCATTTACCCGTTCCACATTCCCCTCCCCATTTCTCCCGTCCATCACCCCTCCTCATTCCCATCCACATTATTACCATTCTACTCCCTAAGACCCCATGCATGACATCCCCCATTCCCCTTCTCCATTCTGATTCCTCATTACCTCTCCCTATTCTTCCTTTCTCAATATTGCCCATCCTTATTCCGCCTCCCTATTCCCCCTCCTCAGTCACTCCTCCATTTCTCACTTTCCATTCCCTCCTCACATTCCTCTATTAACTCCAATTCCGCTCATCCTCCTGCCATTACCCTTCTCCATTCCTTCTCCCCCTTGCCTGTCCCCATTTCCTCCTCATTAGCCATCCTCCATTAACCCTCCATACTTTCTCTCCACAATATCACTTCCTCTTTCCCCTTTGCAGTCCTCCTCCCCATTCCCTCCCCATTTTGCACTCTCCATTCTAACTTCCCTCCCCATTATCCTCACCCTCCCCTCCCCTTTCTCTGGGAGGCTGCACTCCACCCTCCTACCTCACCCTCCATACTGCCACTCGCTGGTGGCGGGCATTGTGTGTGAGAAGACAGCAGATGACATGTGAAGAGGACGAGCTGCAGGCACACAGTGGGCCATTATTTCTGGCAGGAGAGGTGGGAGTGAGGAAGTCGTGGAGGCAAGCTCCAGCATGGTGATTCCCCGATTGAGGGGATGTCCATCAAAAGTGTAAATCTGGTCTCTCCCATCGCTCTCACTGACCCACATTTGTTCCCGCTACCCGAACACCTTACATTTATAATTCTCATTTTAGGATTAAGAAATCTATTGGGGTCCTCACCGTTCCCCATCTCCAGGCTCTCCTCCAAACTGCAGCAACCCCACCCATGATTTCCCCATACTCTGACACTGCCCCTTTCAGTGGAACCGCACTCGCTTGGCTCCATTTTCATTGATCGGATTGTGGCCACAGCATCTCAAGCAATCCTATCAATCGCATTTGAGCAAAGAATCCCCAGAAATGTCTGCTCCTCTTCATCGTCTTTGATGATTCACAATGATCTAATTTGGTGCGTCCATTCTTGATCATTTACACGCTTCCCATAATGCTCACATCCACAGATATGGGATTATCCACTTCAGGTGGGCGGCGCAGTAGCGCAGTGGTTAGCACCGCAGCCTCACAGCTCCGCTGTCCTGGGTTCAGTTTTGGCTACTGCCTGTTCAGAGTTTGCAAGTTCTCCCTGTGACTGCGTGGGTTTCCACTGGGTACTCCGGTTACCTCCCACAGCCAAAGACTTGCAGGTTGATAGGTAAATTGGCCATTGTAGATTGCCGCAATTGTAGGTAGGTAGGATGTGGTAGAGAACATGGGGTTGATGTAGGGTTAGTGTAAATGGGTGATTGTTGGCTGGCGCAGACTTGTTGCCCCGAAGGGCCTGTTTCAGTGCTGTATCTCTAAATAAATAAATAAATTCAGCTGCCAACAGCAGCTTTACCTCCCGAACCCATCTCTCGATCCTCCTCCAATTTATCGGTGTTGTCCATCTTCATATTTAAATCCTTCACATCTTCAACCAATCCTATCAATGTAAACTCCTCCAACATTACGATCCCTCCATTCTTTCTGTTGCTTGAACAATAGCTGATTACACATCCTCTCTCAGTTTGCCCCACACTTCTTTCCTGTGCTCTGAGCCATCCAGAGCCCATGCTGCTGAATCCCCACCAAGTTCCCACCCTTTTCTGCTTTCAGTCTGTCCAATAATTCCCGTTCTTCGCTGAGCTCATGTACACTCCTGCACTTATTTCGCTCTGTGGGTTAAGTGCAAGTTATTAGGTAACTGAAAGCTACTAATCAGAGTACTAATTGAGGGCATCTGGCTATTACAACTATATATTGACGTATTATAGTTAACTAACATTTAGTTTTATTGGAACATTCTTTATAGTTTGTTAAATTGGAACAAACAAAAATAGGGCACAGTATAAAGGAGATATCAAGGCACAGGGTTTCTGGGAGATAATGCCAAATTTAAAATGGTTATTTGCAGTACAAGGGGGACATCTTTTTGACCAGACAGTGCAAACAGCTTCTGTGTAGATGAGATAAGGAACCTCGAAATATAAAAGCATTGAGGTAAAGTAGTCAACGTAAAGGGGTACTACTTGCTCAAATCCAAAATGTTTGCAGCCATCATAAAACTATCCTTATTTTGTTTTTAAGAAAGGCATCCTTTAATAGAAGACTGCTCAGTAAGTGGGAGAGAGCAGGGTTAACTTGAAATCTGCCAGGATAAATGAAACCCTGCGTTTGATACTGTATTGGAAAGAATTTTCGAACAACAACAAGAAACGAGACAGATGGAGAGAGTCGAAGAAGGAAAACCTGAAGACCAAAACCTACAAGCAAAAGAGTCGTGTGCCTTGCCATCCAGTCTCTAATACGGGCAGTGTTTCTGTTAATGAGGGAAGGTCACTGAACTGAAACGTTAACTTTGCGTCTCTCTGCACGGATGCTGCCATTCTGCTGAGTATTTCCAGCACATTTTTGTTTTTATTTCAGATTTCAAGCATCTTCAGTATTTTGATTGTATTTTAGTATTTCTGTTACTGCTAATTACTGCCTGATTGTGTGACTTTTTTTCTGAAAACGTAATGAACGTATCCTTTCCTTTATCTCAAAAAAGTCGATTCTGAACAAGCGCTCTGTTGCCAAGTCTGTTCCCACCTTAGTAGGGGGTATAAACCACTCCTATCTTATCAAATGTTATTCAATATTATCTGATTATAACAACGCCTTCATATCGTTTACTATGTTAAAGACACCATATAAATGCAGCATGTTTTGTTGTGCTTTGGTATCCTCCACACACTTCATATCGCAATTGGTGGCATTATCTTTCGCGAACTGAGGCCAATCTCGAAAATCTTTCCTAATTCCCCATCTCCTTCCTCTCATTAAACCCTACACTCCGCTCAAGTGTTTGGTTTCTTCAACTAATGTGTCCTTAGCTACTTTGTGCCCATGTGTTCTTATGTGAGACCTCAGGAATGAATATTATATAAAAGGTCCTCTGTCAATGCAAGTTGTTGCGAACATTTAGAACAAGAACAAAGAACAAAGAAAATTACAGCACAGAAACAGGCCCTTCGGCCTTCCAAGCCTACGCCGATCCAAATCCTGCATCGAAACCTGTCGCCTATTTTCTAAGGGTCTGTATCTCTTTACTTCCTGCCCATTCATGTATCTGTCTAGATACATCTTAAAGACGCTATCGTGTCCGCGTCTACCATCTCCGCTGGTAATGCGTTCCATGCACCCACAACCCTCTGCGTAAAGAACTTTCCACGCATATCCCCCCTAAACTTTTCCCCTTTCACTTTGAACTCGTGTCCCCTTGTAATTGAATCCCCCACTCTGGGAAAAAGCTTCTTGCTATCCACCCTGTCTATACCTCTCATGATTTTGTACAGCTCAATCAGGTTCCACCTCAACCTCCGTCTTTCTAATGAAAATAATCCTAACCTACTCAACCTCTCTTCATAGCTAGCGCCCTCCATACCAGGCAACATCCTGGTGAACCTCCTCTGCACCCTCTCCAAAGCATCCACATCCTTTTGGTAATGTGGCGACCAGAACTGGACGCAGTATTCCAAATGTGGCCGAACCAAAGTCCTATACAACTGTAACATGACCTGCCAAATCTTGTACTCAATACCCGGTCCGATGAAGGAAAGCATTCCGTATGCCTTCTTGACCACTCTATTGACCTGCGTTGCCACCTTCAGGGAACAATGGACCTGAGCACCCAAATCTCTCTGTCCATTAATTTTCCACAGGACTTTTCCATTTACTGTATAGTTCACTCTTGAATTGGATCTTCCAAAATGCATCACCTCGCATTTGCCCTGATTGAACTCCATCTGCCATTTCTCTGCCCAACTCTCCAGTCTATCTATATTCTGCTGTATTCTCTGACAGTCCCCTTCAGTATTTGCTACTCCGCCAATCTTAGTGTCGTCTGCAAACTTGCTAATCAGACCACCTATACTTTCCTCCAAATCATTTATGTATATCACAAACAACAGTGGTCCCAGCACGGATCCCTGTGGAACACCATTGGTCACACGTCTGCATTTTGAGAACCTCCCTTCCACTGCTACTCTCTGTCTCCTGTTGGCCAGCCAGTTCTTTATCCATCTAGCTCGTACACCTTGGACCCCATGCGCCTTCACTTTCTCCATCAGCCTGCCATGGGAAACCTTATCAAACGCCTTACTGAAGTCTATGTATATGACATCTACAGCCCTTCCCTCATCAATCAACTTTGTCACTTCCTCAAAGAATTCTATTAAGTTGGTAAGACATGACCTTCCCTGCACAAAACCATGTTGCCTATCACTGATAAGCCCATTTTCTTCCAGATGGGAATAGATCCTATCCCTCAGTATCTTCTCCAGCAGCTTCCCTACCACTGACGTCAGGCTCACCGGTCTATAATTCCCTGG
The DNA here is from genome assembly GCF_036365525.1 of Heterodontus francisci. Taxonomy (NCBI): domain Eukaryota; kingdom Metazoa; phylum Chordata; class Chondrichthyes; order Heterodontiformes; family Heterodontidae; genus Heterodontus; species Heterodontus francisci. The sequence goes on along the minus strand of NW_027141982.1, from coordinate 293,543 downwards.
ATTATCCCTGCTACCCTTCTTAAGCAAGGGGACAACGTTAGCAATTCTCCAGTCCTCCGGGACCTCACTCGTGTTTAACTATGTTGCAAAGATATCTGTTAAGGCCCCAACTATTTCCTCTCTCGCTTCTCACAGTAACCTGGGATAGATCCCACCCGGACCTGGGGACTTGTCCACCTTAATGCCTTTTAGAATACCCAACACTTCCTCCCTCCTTATGCAGACTTGACCTGGAGTAATCAAACATCTGTCCCTAACCTCAACATCCGTCATGTCCCTCTCCTCGGTGAATACCGATGCAAAGTACTCATTTAGAATCTCACCCATTTTCTCTGCCTCCACGCATAACTTTCCTCCTTTGTCATTGAGTGGGCCAATCCTTTCTCCAGTTACCCTCTTGCTCCTTATATATGAATAAACGGCTTTGGGATTTTCCTTAACCCTGTTTGCGAAAGATATTTCATGACCCCTTTTAGCCCTCTTAATTCCTCCTTTCAGATTGCGCCTACAATGCCGATATTCTTTCAAAGCTTCGTCTTTCTTCAGCCGCTTAGACCTTATGTGTGCTATCTTTTTCCTCTCAGCTGGTCTCACAATTTCACCTGTCATCCATGGTTCCCTTATCTTGCCATTTCTACCCCTCATTTTCACAGGAACATGTCTCTCCTGCACGCTAATCAACCTCTCTTTAAAAGCCTCCCACATATCACATGTGGATTTACCTTCAAACAGCTGCTCCTAATCTACATTCCACAGCTCCTGCCGAATTTTGGTATAGTTGGCCTTCCCCCAATTTAGCACTCTTCCTTTAGGACCACTCTCGTCCTTGTCCATGAGTATTCTAAAACGTACAGAATTGTGATCACTATTCCCAAATTAGTTTCCTACTGAAACGTCAACCACCTGGCCGGGCTCATTCCCCAACACCAGGTCCAGTATGGCCTCTTCCCGAGTTGGACTATTTACATACTGCTCTAGAAAACCCTCCTGGATGCTCCTTACAAATTATGCTCCTCCTGGACCTCTAACACTAAGTGAATCCCAGTCAATGTTGGGAAAATTACAATCTCCTATCACCACCACCCTGTTGATCCTACAGCTTTCCATAATCTGTTTACATATTTGTACCTCTATCTCACGCTCGCTGTTGGGAGGCCTGTAGTACCGCCCCAACATTGTTACTGCACCCTTCCTATTTCTGAGTTCTGCCCCATATTGCCTCACAGCTCGAGTCCTCCAGAGTGCCTTCCTTCAGCACAGCTGTGATATCCTCTTTTACCAGTAATGCAACTCCTCCACCCCTTTTACCTCCCTCTCTATACCGCCTGAAGAATCGGTATCCTGGGATATTTAGTTGCCAATCATGCCCTTCTTTTAACCAAGTCTCAGTAATAGCAATAACATCATACCCTCAGGTACTAATCCAAGCCCTAAGTTCATCTGCCTTACCTACTACACTTATTGCATTAAAACAATTACACCTCAGACCACCAGTCCCTTTGCTTTCATCATCTGCTCCCTGCCTACTCTTTCCCTTAGTCACGCTGACTTCATTATCTAGTTCCTTACAGGCTTTAGTTACTACATCCTTACTCTCCACTGACCTCATTTATGGCAATGTCTTCATTACTTCCCCACTCTATGTCCAAAAGCATCCGTTTAAAATAAATTAGTGTGCTTGGCAAACATTTGTGAATTATCTGTGAAGATAACAGGCATGTTTGAAAAATGATAGATTATTTCATTCAAACACACAACATTCTTACCGGGCACGACAGGGTTGATGCAGGAAGGATTTTCCCATGGCTGGAATATTCTAGAGGGACATTCAAATCGGAAAAGTAAAACAAAAAGATTCAAAATTTGGTCGGCAAAACAGCAACACCGAGCATTTCTTAAATAGTGAGAGGCTGGGAAGTTTTGAAATTGAAAGGGACTTGGGTATCCTTGTTCATGAGTCACTGAAAGCAAACATGCAGGTACAGCAAGCAATTAAGAAGGCAAATGGTATGTTGGCCTTCATTACAACACAATTTTAGTTCGGAAGTAACACCTCTGTTTCTAAATCCCTTCACCTTCTGTGCAGTCACTGTTTTCCTTCTTAAGGCTGCGCTCTTTCTCAGGCAGCTGCTTATCTTAACTAATATTTTACAACCTGTCTTGTAATGGATAGCAAGAAGCTTTTTCCCAGAGTGGGGGATTCAATTACAAGGGGACACGAGTTCAAAGTGAAAGGGGAAATGTTTAGGGGGGATATGCGTGGAAAGTTCTTTAGGCAGAGGCTGGTGGGTGCATGGAACGCATTGCCAGCGGAGGTGGTAGATGCGGGCACGATAGCATCTTTTAAGATGTATCTAGACAGATACATGAATGGGCAGGAAGTAAAGAGATACAGACCCTTAGAAAATAGGCGACAGGTTTAGATAGAGGATTTGGAGCGGCGTAGGCTTGGAGGGTCGAAGGGCCTGTTCCTGTGCTGTAATTTTCTTTGTTCTTTGTTCTTTGAATGAAATCTTTCACTTTGGTATAAAAAGAATTTCGCTTGTCTGTGTCTGAGATGCTGTAGTTAAGAATCCTTGATTATCCACGTCTCTGATTAACTTTTCTCATTTAGAAGGTGGCCACAGTATTAGCATTGCTGTATACTTCAATATATTTTAAAAATAATTTATGAATCAGACTTCCCTGTTGATCAAACAATGGATCAGCGCTTGCATTACTTCAATGAAATGCATAACATTAGCATTATTACTTTAGCAGAGTTCAAGTCAATCAGGTCAGGCCTTTCGTACAATACCACCGGTGTTGGCTTGAGGTAAAGATTCCATCATCATTGTTATATATCTTTAACCATTGATTGTGCATAAAATATCAGTAATATCTTGAAATTGTGACACATTGCATAGTAATCATGTTTCCAAAGCTATTCCGCCATGTGTATCCATATATCATCACCTCTACGGGAAGGATCCCCCAGTTCTGTTTGACGTACATCCATGCAATGTAGACAAATGTGTGGTTAACACTTTGGAAGAAAAACAGAAATACAAAGTATTTCTTAAATAGCGAGAGACTGCAAAGTTTTGAACTTCAAAGGGAATTGGTGTCCAATTTCATGAGTCACTTGCAAGAACAGCAAGCAACTGAGAAGGCAAATTCCATGCAAGAAGATTTTAGCACTGGAATAAAGATGTCTTACTGCAAGTATATAGCTCCTTGGTGAGTCCGTACTTGGAGTACTGTGTGCAGTTTTGGTCTCCTTATCTAAGGAAAAATATACGCGCCATCGAGGGACTGCACCAAAGGTTCACCAAAGTAATTCCTGGGATTCACGGATTGTCCTGTGAGGAAAGATTAAACATACTGGGCCTTTATTCTCTGGAGTTTAGAGAAATGAGAGGTGATCTCATTCAAACATGCAACATTCTTACAGGGCTCGTCAGGGTTGATGCAGAAAGGATTTTCTCCAGGCTGGACATTCTTGAACTAATCTCAGAATAAGAGGTAGGTCATTTAGGACAGAGACGAGGGGGAATTTCTTCACTCAGACAGTCGTGAATTTTTGTAATTCTCTGTGCCAGTGGTCTCCGGGGGCTCAGTCATTGAGTAAGTTCAAGACTGAGATCAATATATTTCTACATATTAAAACAAACATCAAGGGTTACAGGAATAGTGCAGGAATATGGTGTTAAAGTAAAGGATAAGCCATGATCTCATTAAATTGCAGAGCAGGATAGAAGGGCTTACTCCTGCTCTATGTCTTATGTTCTTATACAGTGGATAATTTAAGTTCTGTTTTTGAGGTTCATTCTGATTTTCTTTTTTCTTTTCCCTACTTGAATGCCTCTCTCATTGGTCCCAGTGAATTAAACGTGGTCCTGAGTGTCTTTCTAAGCTAAATGCAGCAGGTCGTGTTCTCTAACGAACATGTTTCTGAGCCTTAATAAAACCTTTCAATCAGTGGTAATGCATTTTTTGTTAACACTCTCCCGAGTCGCATTAACCATTTCATGTAATGGTGCTATTAGCGTGACTAACGTGACATCCAGTCTTCAGTGCATTATCATCAGATATTCCACATACGAGTTGCCCCATGAGTAACACATCACATTTACACTCAGTGTCCTCTAATGTCACGCACATGTGACATCAGTCTCAATTCACTCATGTGCATCTGGGTTATCTGATCAAAAGTTTCAGGTGTCTGCGGGTCAACCTCTCCCTCTGCCTGGTCGTGGCCTGGCTATTTAATAGATATTATCGCTGTTCAGAATATGCAAGGACACAACCATCTCGAAGTGAATGAGATTCATTAAGAGTTTGTAAACATAGTTTCCTGACTTTCACTGGATTGTGTATTAATGCCAAATTGCGACATGTTGGTGAATCATGTCCAGGTAGTTTATGTTACTAATGGGCACACTCGCACAACCTTTGCTGATGAGAATTGGATCAGGATCCAAAGATTCACCCATACCATTCTGGACCGTACTCATTTGGTGATCAAGTGATGCCTCAAAATCTTTTCAATGAGGTTTGCCTGGAAGTGAGATTGGGAAAGATAGTACGACATCGGGAACAACGTGGGAGAAGCCAACATTAAATTGACCATTCAGAGATCAGGGAATAAAACACAATACAAGTGGTATCACAGTGATTTATGTAAACCCGAGAAATACAGAGGGACAGGTTTTCAATTGAGAATAAATGTTATATTTGGTCTTCTGTATGCAGGTGAAGGAGTGAGATGTTGGTATGTTATGCTACAAATTGGGAATGGTATTTCTTGAAATTGACCCCAGGACCATTATAGCCTTGGAGTAAAGGACCCCCATATAGAAATCTGTAGGGTTGGTGCAGAAAAGCCAACCTGCCATTATACAGGCAAAATTACAAAATTGAACGGGAACAGGAACTCTGCCATAAATACGCTTGAACCAGTTTCACGGATGTCTGGTTTACATCGTAGAATCTGATGGATCAACAGGGAATTGGAAATTAACACTATGTATTGTCTCATCATAACAGGTTATATACATGTCAAATTTTTGTAAAAAATAGGGGACTGGGGAGCACTCCAAGCTATGTAACCACGTTCATAAAACTAGACGGTGAAGGAAAAGATCAATGCCATGCTTAAAATGGGCCGGAAGCAAATGATGTGGTTGAGGAAAATGAAGGATTTGGAGGACAGTTGGAATGTATTTTTGAAACTATCACTCAAAAAATTAGATAGCGAGGTGGTATTGGGGAAAGAACTGTAAGTCGGGTTTCGGGGATAATTGGGAATTCTGTATGCGCAAGAACAGGGAGACTCCCCCAAATAGATGGAATGGGACAGTCCCTCAGTAAAAACTAAAGTAGCCACTGATGTGGCAGCAATAGCTGGGAAGTGGAAACGGAGCACGCACAGTTATTATGGGAAACGGCAAGTGGCATAATTGCCTGTTTAGCTAAAATTAACAATGAAACTAAGATATGACACAACACCTAACGGAAAATAATTCTCTGATCCAGTTTAAAGATGTAAATAGATAAGTAATGGAATCAGAAAATGCATTATGTAATGATTAACGTTTTAAAATCGTACACCCTGTCATAGAGTCATAGAGTTATACAGCACAGAAACAGGCCCTTCGGCCCATCGCGTCTGTGCCGACCATCAAGCTCCTAACTACTCTGATCACATTTTCCATCACGTGGCATGTAGCTGTGGCGTTTCAAGTGCTCATCCAAATACTTGTTAAATGTTGTGAGGGTTTCTGCGTCTACCACCTCTTCAGGCTTGTATTAAGTATCAGATTGAATCTGAGCATGTGCAGGTAGCTACTCAAAATTAATAGGGGAATTAGTAAAGTATTGTTCATGAAGAATACGCAACGAGAACCGAGGGATGGAGAAAAAAACGATGAAGACATGGGGAGTATTGGTTTAAATCGTGAAGAAATTGAAGGTTGCCTGAATAACTGTAAATCTGATCCTGAAACGGGATATCAGCAGTAAACAACAGATATAGCGAGTATGTGGATGCACCATTAGGCAATGACGAGGCAAGTAAAAGGACCATTGACGAACATTAATCAAGACGAAGTTCATAAACTGAGGGAGCATCAGAATACATTGTTGCCTAAAGAAGATTTGGTGCTGGAACTGATGAAGATCCAGGGCAAAAAGAATGAGTTGATGCAGGCAAACAGTGAACGCTAATCAGAATCCAGACCTTACTACAGGTGTCATGAGTAGTCTGTGTGCAGCGTTGATACAGAGAGGAAGCAGTACATAGAAGCTAGTCGAACCGATTCATTATTTCATGAAGTACAACTGAGAACCTGGGTGAAAGGAACCACGGATGCAGAATAAGCAAAATATTGGAATTCCACCCCACCACACCCCCGCCACACCGCCACCCACCCAACCCCTGAAGATGAGGTGGTATTGGCACTAAATCTGTTAGCAAAAAAAAAAATACACTCAGGCTCCTAAAGTGTACCAGACAGAGTCTGGGATAGAGTTTGAAGACTCTGGCGAAGTTCTATGATTAAATCATGTGAAGAATACCCACATCATCTGATCAGGAATGGCAGAATTTGTCCAGCATCAGATATAGAATGCTGAACCCTAAGAGGAACTATTTGTGTCCGAAGGCATGATGTGATACGGCAAAATCTCAGTCCAGCCTGTTGGTTCTCAATTGATGGGGAATCACCGAGTTGTATGTTAAGTCAAAGACTTTGGGAAGAGAGTCCATCTAATAGAACCTAAAAAGGCAAGAGAAGGTACTGCGTGACTAGCACAACTGCCTTAATGGCTGCTGCAATGATCAGATGCTCTACCAAAATATGTGCATCCAAATTTCAAGAAAACAATAATCGAATTGGTGATAAAAAATTGGTGTCAATGCTCCATTATTATGTAACCCACACCCAAGTCAAAGTGACTTTGGAGTGTGGAGCCATTCATACAATCACAGAAGTGAGACATTATACAACCCCTTTACCACTCAGTCTTTAAGCCACAACCTGCAGAACAATAAGGTCACAAAATCATGTTGGGCACATGCTGCACGGTAATGAACAAATAGCACAAGCAATAAAACATCTAGGAAATCATGTATGGTGGGTGGTGGCCATTCGTGTGGAATTAACCCATTGGTCATTGTATTTTGGAAGGAACTTTTTACCGCTAAAGTAATGGTACTGGCAATTCTGATCATTGATATATGCTGGGTAATGGGGTTGGCAATGGATATAGAAAAGAGAAGGAAAGTGAAAAAGATGACAAGGGCCCTGAGAGGAAGACAGATGTATTAAAATAAAAAAGTGTAAAACGCTTTGTTAAGAGGTAACCCGCTGAGAACATACGATTACAAATATAATAAGCAATATTGATGAATGAGAGAGATGAAGGGAAGAAATAGAGAGAGAGAGAGAAAGATTAGCCTACGAACAGTAAATGTCTACAAGACAGATCAACAAAATATCCTAATATAACGGCAACATCTCTGATCATACAGAAGGGACAGAATGCTAACAATTAGGCGAGATATTACCACACAGGGCAATGTGCATTAAAGGAACCAATCAAGGAGAAAATGGAAAAATTGGAAAATGTACGATGATAAGTTTTTTTTAATGTTGGACAATGATGAGGCGGAATCACGACTGTTGTTCTCTATTTGCTAATACAATCATGTTGTAAATTTAGTTATCTGCTGAAGGAAGATTTCAAGATGTTGTAAGCTAATTCATCAACTGACTTTGTTACTTCTCAAGGGAAAAGCACGACGTTTTTGTTAATTACAGTTATCAAGCCCAAGCTAAAAAAAAAAGCTGCAACCTATGCCCCTTTTCTATTAGTTAGCATTTTTAATTGAACAACTACTTGTAGATGTGCTCCTCATTCACTGGATATCAAGACTAACCTAAAAACAAATTAAATTTAACAGTCAGGAGATTCGTTATATTTAATTTAACAATTAACTCTAAGTTTGTTCACCCGTGAATTGGTTATCAAGCCAAATTTAACAGTTAACTTTAAGAATAACACTTTTATTTATACCATTTTCATTAGTACAATAACAACTAGCAGTTTTTTCACACAGTCACCCAATATACAGAGCAATTTAAGAATTGACCATAACTGTCTTCCATGTGTGTTGATTATCGAGCAGACCATAAAAATTGGCAGCAACATGTATCCCATGGTGATCGTTATCTCGACTAAATTAACAATTAACACAGCTTACAGGCCAGTGTATTCGTTGTACACAACTTAATAATTACCTGTAATATTATGCCTCTATGTATTGTCTATCGTAATCCAATATGAACATGAACTGTAATTGTGTGCACCAATGCGTCATCATAACAAATTTAAATGATGCTATCTTGCTGTCCCGTGCCCTGCTTAATGTACCAGTTTTATAATTAACTGAAATGCACCTAAGCTATGTCTTATTTATAACGACCAATTTAGCACATTATTGTTCCTTCGTTCCCCATATACTCGTTATAAGGAACAATTCATCAATTTCCTAATTTTGTTATCCAGCGGATTTGTTATATTCAATGAAACAATTGATTGTAACTTTACTCCACTGAATGGTGCTTATTTGATCTTATCTAGCAATTAACTGTAACTTTCTCTCTCTGTCTGTTGGTTACAAGCTGAATTTAACAAATATGTAACTTTAATCCCAGTTTATTGTTAGCAAGCCTAATATCACAATTAATTGCAACTTTATACCCAGTGTATTAGGTATCAGGTCAAATTAGTAATTAAGTTTAATTTATTGCATAATGCATGACTACAAACTCACAATTTAAAAGGACTGTAACGTTATTGCAACGGTATTTATTTTTTCAAGACAAATTTAATGCTTAACTGCTTTATTATTAACCTGTGCAGTTTTATTCAGTCAAATAGAACAATTAGATGTAACAAAATACATCGTGTTGTCGTTGCTATGTCCAAGTAAACAATTAACTTTACTTTGTTGCCCTGTGCATTGGTATCCACGTCCAACGTCCAATTAAACAATTAACAGCAATATAATTACTCTGTTTATTGGTTGATTCAATTTGACAATTAACGACAGCTTTGTATACTTGTGGATGTGCAACCAAATATAACAATTAAATGTGTACTGATTATCTGACCTGATACAACAATTAACTATAACTTTATCCCATTGCGTATCAGTTACCAAGCCCAATTTAACAATGAGATGTAACCATGTTGTCCTGTGAATGATTGGGCAACCTCAATTTAACAAGAAAAACTGTATTTAATTTTGTGCTGCATCGGTTATCAACCCCAATGTAGCAATTAGCCGTCATTTTAGTCCTTTGTGTATGAGTTGAAAAGCACAATTTTACATCCACCTCTGACGTTATTTCACTATGCTTCAGTTATCGACGTCAATTTAAGATTTAAATGTAAGCTTACTTCATTGTGCAGTGTGAACTAGCCCAGCAAAACAAAGCACTGTAATTTTCTCCGCTGTATATAATGTCCAATTTGGCACTTAGCTGTAATTTTCTTCCCCAGTGTTTTGCTGGTCATACCCAGTTTAACTATTAAATGTGGCCTTTTAAATAATTGCACTTGGTATCACGACCAATGTAACGATTTTATTAGTGTATATACAATTAACTAACATTTTTCCATACGTATTCTTTATTGTCAGCCAATGTAAGAATAAACACTTTTTAATGCACATGCATATTATTTATCATATTAAATTTAAATAACTGTAACTTGTTACTATGTGTAATGTTCAAGATGCCTTATTTTAGAATTAACTGAAATGCTCTTAATTTGTGCATAATTTAGAGTATAAAATTAAAAAAGTAAGTTTGTAATATACGCCATGCACTGGTTGTCACGATAACTTACAATATTAAATTTTTTTTGTTTGGCAGTATATTTGTCATAGTCAATTAAGAACTAAACTGGTACTTTTATCCTCTGTGTACTGATTGTCAGATAAAATTTATATATATATACATATATGTTTTGTACTGGTTCTTACGTATAACTAAACTGCACCTTTAATGTTATTCCGCTGTCTATTGGTTGTCAATTCAAGTTAACTATTATCTGCAACTTTACTCTCGTGTTGTCAAGTCCAATATAACAAATAACTGCAACTTTATTACCTGTGTATTAATTATCAAGTTCAGTAAACCGTTAAATGTAACTTGGCATTCTGCATATTAGTTATTAGGTCCAATTTAACAATTAACTGTTGCATAGTTTTTTTTTAAATTGGGAGTTCTGTGTGCCTTTCAGATCTGCTGTCATTTTCTGTGAACAGTGACTGAATTTGGACATTTTGAGTTTCAAGAGTATAGGCTGTAAACTTGTGTCCCAATAACCAGAAACGTTTATGACCATCATGTGACTACTGTTAAAAAAATGCTAGTTTCAGTTCTGCAGTGAAGCAGAACAGATAGAGAGCTGTGAGCAGGCTGCAAGTTATGATTTGCTGATAAGACCTATTGCCTCTGAAAATATGCTTCCAACTTGAACAAAGAAACTGCTACATACAAGGTGAGGTTTAGACCTGCATGAAGAGAAAGGGAAAGACCCAGGAAAAAATAAGAGTTGCTACATTCTTAGGAGAAGCACTTCTTTGCTGAGAGGACGTATGCCTTGCTGAAGGTTGTCTGCACTCTCTGACAAATCTCTATTTCTTGCTTGTTTGTATTTTTTTGTAAGTAACTCTCAAGAAAGTGTAGAGTGTTGGACTGCAACTTTATAATTTAAACAGACCTGCTGCAACAACCTGTTGCTGAAAGATTTATGTGACACCTGCTGCAGACGAGCTGCCTGAACGCTTCCCCATCACAGACTGTTCATTAATTTCACTTGGAGGTTTCGAGTGGCCTCTGACTATTAGACCTTACCGAATTGGAAAATACTACCAGAGGTTTAAAAACACCTATTGTATTATTCCGAAGAAACTGCTGTAAAGTCAATATTTCCGTTTTTCCTCACTTAACTGTTGGTAATTGAATGTCTGTCTGTGCATGAAGGTTAGGAAGATTAATGAGTTATTTTAAAAACATATAGATTCATCTCATTATCGTATAAAACGTGGCTTATTAATAAATAGGTAATTATGTTATTGTTTAAAGAAAACTGCTCTGGCATGCTTTATTCTTGAGATAAATAAAGTGATTAATCTGGCTATTTTTCGGGTACATGGGAATCTTTACTAATATGTTGCGGCCTGTGGAGTAGTGCGACTGAATTAATAGTGCATTACTCCCGCCTTGGTCATATCAGGTGTCACTTTTCTCAATTGTACATTGTTTACCATTGCCAATTAAACAATTGACTGTATGTATTCTCCTGTGCTGTTGATCAAGATACAATTAGGAGTTAACTGTTAACATTTCTCACAAGTGTATTGTAATAACCTCGATAGAACAATTAACTGCAACTTTTGATCTTGTATACCAGTTATCATGTCAGATATTACTACTGACTCTATCTTTGTCCACTTGTGCTTTGGTTATCATAGCCAACTAGACAAATAATTATAACCGTATTCCCCTGTAAATTGCTATCAAGCCCAATGCAACTATTGATTGCAACTTTAAGCAGCAGTGTATTATTTATCAAATAGAATTTAACTAACAGTAATTTATTTCCTTTTTTGTTCCACAATATTTGCATTCTTGCAATTTACAGTAATTTTGTTAGCTGTGTACTAATTATTGTACCCAGTATAAGTCTTGGGCGTTGCATGTACTAATTATCATGACTAATTAAAAAAAACGTATATTATTATCTAATGTTCCTGTTTTATGCCATTAAACAATTTACTGTAGATTTATTCGGCGGGATATAGCTTATCAGGAAAATTGTACAGATATCTGTAACATTATACTCCTGTGTAAGAGTTACCAAGCCCAATTTATCAATTAACTGTAACCTTATTACCCTGCATATTGTTATCAAGGCTAATTTGACAATAAGCTGCAACTATATTCCTTGTGCATTGGTTATCAGTCACAATTAACAACTAATTGTACATTTATCCGTTGTACATTGGGTATAAATCTCAATTTAACAACTAAATGTAGCCATATTGTTCTGTGCATTGCCAGCAAACCCAATAAAATCATTAGCAGTAATATTATTCGGCTGTGTATCGGTTATCAAGCCGAATTTAACAATAATCTGTACCTTTATACTCCTTTTCAATAGTTACCCAGTCCAATGAAACAGTTAACTGTAATTTATTACATTCTGTTGTCCATTTGTTATCATGTCCAATTAAACAATTCACTGTAATGTTATTCACCTGTTTATTGGTTAGTAGCACAATTTCACAACATTTTTCACCCTTATGAATTTTTCAGTACTAATTTACTGAGTCATTCATTTTATTTCAAAACATATTCGTGTCATGCAAATAAATTTTAATTAACTATAAGCATATTCCCTTCGTATTGTTTACAATACTCAAATAAAATAATTAACTGTAATTTTGTGCAGTGTCTTATTTATCTTATGAAAATAGATTACATATATTTCCTCTCTGTGTATTGTTTCATTGATCCAATTTTGAAATTTACTGCAATATTCTTTACCCGTGTATTAGCTAACATGCCAAATTGAAGAGTAAACTGTAACCTCTTCCCCTGTGTATTATTTGGCTGGACCAATCTTGCAACAGGCTGTAATGTTATTCCATTGTGTATCAGTCACTAAGCCTAATCTACCAATCAGCTGCAAACTTATTCTCCTGTGAATGAATTAACAAGTACGATTGTCTTGCTACAAGTGTATAAAGCCTTAATGATACCTCATCTGGAGTATTGCGTACAGTTTTGAGCTCCTTATCTAAGAACACATATACTGTCCATAGAGGGGTTGCCATAGAGGTTCACTTGATTAATCCCTGGGATGGTAGGATTGTTTTATGAGGAGAGATTGCAGAAACGGGATTTATACACTCTGGAGTTTTGAGGAATAAGACGTGATCTCACTGAACTTTATAACATTCTTACACGGCGTGACAGGGTAGATGTGCATAGAATGTTTCCTCTGGAAGTGATTCTCAAACCAGGAGACACAGTCTCAGAATAAGGTGGGGGCTGTTTAAGACTGAGCTGAAGAGTATTTTTTTCTTTAAAAGCAAAATACTGCGGATGCTGGAAATCTGAAATAAAAACAAGAAATGCTGGAACCATTCAGCAGGTCTGGCAGCATCTGTGGAAAGAAAAGCAGAGTTAACGTTTCGGGTCAGTGACCCTTCTTCGGAACTAGCAAATATTAGAGATGTCAAATGTTATAGATAACAAAGGGGAAGGTGTAGATTGGACAAGGCCACATAGCTGACCAAAACGTCATGGACCAAAGGCAAAAAATATGTTAATGGTGTGTTGAAAGACAAAGGATTAGTACAAATAGGGTGGTGACGGAGTGAAAGTTGAACATCAGGAAGTACAGAGATGAAAAATACAGTGGGTATGCAAACTGAACAAACTAAGATGAAATGAAATAAACATGAAAAAAGTTGTAAAAAATGCATAAAGAAAAAAAAAGTAAATAAAAATAAAAGTTAAATGGGGGGCCCGTCATGCTCTGAAATGATTGCACTCAATGTTCAGTCCGGCAGGCTGTAGTGTGCCTAATCGATAGATGTGATGCTGTTCCACGAGCTTGCGTTGATATTCACTGGAACATTGCAGAAATCCCAGGACAGAGATGTGAGCATGAGAACAGGGGGAGTGTTGAAATGGCAAGCAACCGGAAGCTCAGAGTCCTGCTTGCGGACTGAGCGGAGGTGTTCCGCAAAGCGGTCACTCAGTCTGCGTTTAGTCTCCCCAGTGTAGAGGAGACCACATTGTGAGCAGCGACTACAGTATACTACATTGAAAGAAGTACAAGTAAATCGCTGCTTCACCTGAAAGGAATGTTTGGGGTCTGGTAAGTGAGGAGAGGGGAGGTAAATGCGCAGGTATTACACCTCCTGCGATTGCAGGGGAAGGTGCCATGGAATGGGGGCGAGGTGGTGGGGGTAGTGGAGGAGTGGACCAGGGTGTTGCGGAGGGAATGATCCCTTCGGAATGCTGACATGGGAAGGGAGGGGAAGATGCCTTTGGTAGTGGAATCATGCTGGAGGTGGCAGAAATGGTGGAGGATGATCTTTTGGATATGGAGGCTGATGGGTGAAAAGTGAGAACAAGGGGAAGCCTGTCACGGTTCTGGAAGGGAGGGGAAAGAGTGAGGGAAGTGGTGACGGAAATGGGCAGGACACGGTTGAGGGTCCTGTCAACAACAGTGGAGGGGGAATCCCCGGTTGAGGAAAAAGGAGGTCATATCAGAAGCACCGTCATGGAAGGTAGCATCATCAGAGCAGATGCGTCGGAGATGGAGAAACTGGGAGAATGGAACGGAGTACTTACAGGAGGTAGGGTGTGAAGAAGTGTAGTCGAGGTAGCTGTGGGAGTCGGCGGGCTTATAATGGATATTAGTAGACAACCTATCCCCAGAGATGGAGACAGAGAAGTCGAGGAAGGGAAGGGAAGTGTCACAGATGGACCATGTAAAGGTGAGAGAAGGGTGGAAATTAGAAGCAAAGTTGATAAAGTTTTCCAGTTCGGGGCGGGAGCAGGAAACGGCACTGATACAGTCATCAATGTACTGGAAAAATAGTTGGGGAGGGGGCCTGAGTAGGACTGGAACAAAGGATGCTCGACATATCCCACAAAAAGACAGGCATAACTCGGACCCATGCGGGTACCCATAGCAACACATTTTACTTGAAGGGTAACAAATGAGAAGGTGTAGATTGCCCCACCTCTTGCCCCACCCCCGCCTCACTCTTATAACCTTTGACATTTCTAATATTTACTAGTTCCGAAGAAGGGTCACGTACCCAGAACGTTAACTCTGCTTCTCTTTCCACAGATGCTGCCAGACCTGCTGAGTGGTTCTAGCATTTCTAGTATTCTTTCTTTTACTCGGAGAGTGATGCATCTGTGGAATGCTCTACCACAAAGGCTCAATCACTGAGCATGTTCAAGACAGAAATGGATAGATTTCTGGATACTCATAACATTAAGGGATATGGGGATAGTGGGGGGAAATGTCATAGAGTAAGGTGCTGCTACGAACGAGCGGGAAGAGCGTACTGTCTTTCCTCGTGCCACTTCTCCAGAGGTGACAGTATACATATATGTTCTTTTCTTTTTAATCTCAGGATAAAATACATCAACCAGGTTTCTTCAATAAAATAGCAACATTATCAGTTTATTACAAAATAAGACTGAACCAGTAACGAAGCAAAGCATTAACACACAGATTGAACTATGGAAGCTCTTTTTTTAATTCCCCAATTACGCCCTGACACACTTGAAAAAAATACAGAAATTCTCTCCTGTAACAAAAAAGACAAAAAAAACCGAACGATTACTTTGGCCAAATATTTGCCAACCCGTGACAAAAATAAGAAGTTATGGAAGGAATTCAGTTGTTCCTTCTTTTGGTTTGGCATCCAAGTATTTGGGAATGGGTCACTGAGATCAGTGCAGAAGCAAGCCGTTCTGAGGATGTCGATAATTAAATATATATATATATTTAGAGATACAGCACGGAAACAGGCCCTTCGGCCCACCGAGTCTGTGCCGGCCATCAACCACCCATTTATACTAATCCTATTAATCCTCATCCCATGTTCCTACCATATCCCCACCTGTCTCTATATTCCCCTACCACCTACCTATACGAGGGGCAATTTATAATGTCCAATTGACCTATCAACCTGCAAGTCTTTGGTGGTGGGAGGATTTCCAGGAGAAATGTGGCATCAGGATTTTCCGCCAGTACTCACTTGAGTTGCAGGATTCTTTGCAGCTCCTGGAATTTGAACACCCTCACTCTGGATTGTTGCAGGATTTCTTCAAAGAAGTAGAGAAGGAGATGCATTGTATGTTTTTTTTTTCCTTTCCAGGTAAATAAAAAAAGTCTTCCAATAATTCACACCTCAACTAAACTGAAAATAATGGCCGAACCCCAAACAGTGATTCGACCGCCTGACCTTCTTAAACCTTGAAATGTGGCTTCTCTATAACCATTTTCTCCTCAAGTCATTAAGGGTTTACTGACTCCAAATCACAGGTGGTTTCCAGCACAGATACATTTGAAAAATATCTCAAGAGTCCTTTCGGTGAACCTGGGAAAAGAAATGGTCCTAACAATATTAAAACTAATTCGTAACAATGGTCAGCCATGATCTGTTTTATTGCCGGACAAGGTTTGACGGGCTGAATGACGTACTCCTGTTCCTATTTACTATGATCTGATTATAACAATCATGCTTTATTCCATTTTGTATCGATTATCAAGCCCAACATAACGATATAACATTCGTCCTTTGTAGATTATTTGTGTGTATTAGTTATCAATTGCAATTTTACAACTAGCTGTTAATCTATTTATCTGAGCATCAGTTATAAATGTCAATTACTTAATTTAATTAAGCAATGTATTTGGTATATACAATTAACAATTTTCCTATGTCTACTCATTATCGGCTAAAGGTAACAATGAATAGTAATTTGATGATACTTTGTTTTGACGATTGCGTCCAATTAAACCTTGGCTGTAACTTTCTTCTATGGTGTACTGATTGTCAAGTCAAATGCAACAATTACCTGTAACCATTTTCCCCTGTGTGCTGTTACCAAGCCCAATACAGCAATTAGCAGTAACTATAATCCCTGTGCATTGTGTATCAAGTGCAATCAACTACTAAATGTAACTTGATATTCTGCATGTCAGTTATCAGTTTTTGTCTTCGCTTTCAGCCTGAATAGAATACAGAGCTTACTTTCTAACAAAATGTACAAGTGCACTCTCTACATATCTGCAGGGAAGGCAAAGGACGGGAGCTCAGATAAGAAGATACGAAATAGAGTAGGTGTTTGGGCACAACACTGTTCAATTCCACATCCTGATCAGAGAACTCGTCTATGCTGATGATGCTGCGCGAGTCACTCACACAGAAACTCAGCTACAGATACTCAAGGACTATCTGTGAAGAAGGCATATGGGGTGTTAGCGTTCATTAGCAGAGGGATTGAATTTAAGAGCCGTGAGGTGATGATGCAGCTGTACAGGACCTTGGTAAGGCCTCATTTGGAGTACTGTGTGCAGTTCTGGTCGCCTCATTTTAGGAAGGATGTGGAAGCCTTGGAGAGGGTGCAGAGGAGATTTACCAGGATGTTGCCTGGAATGGAGAATAAGTCTTACGAGGAAAGGCTGAACATTCTAGGCCTCTTCTCATTAGAAAGGAGAAGGATGAGGGGTGACATGATAGAGGTTTATAAGATGATCAGGGGAATAGATAGGGTAGACAGTCAGAAACTTTTTCCCCGGGTGGAGCAAAGCGTTACAAGGGGTCATAAATTTAAGGTGAAGGGTGGGAGATATAAGGGGGATGTCAGGGGAAGGTTCTTTACCCAGAGAGTGGTCGAGGCATGGAATGCCTTGCCCGGGGAAGTTGTTGAGTCAGAAACTTTAGGGACTTTCAAAAGGCTTTTGGATAGGTATATGGATAAAGGAGAATGATGGGGTATAGATTAAATTGTCCTTGACAGAGGACAAAGGATCGGCACAACATTGTGGGCCGAATGGCCTGTTCTGTGCTGTATGTTCTATGTTCTATCTCCTCCATTCCTGTAACCTGTTCTCTTTGCTTATGAGCATCAAGAAAACACTGCTCATGTGTCAAGCTGTTGTATCACACTAAATAACACGCCACTGGAAGTGGTTGTAAAATTCTGCTCCTTGGTTCCACGGTGACAGACAATCTGTCCGTTGTTGCAGAGCTCGATACACACGTAAGGAAAGCAACTACTACCTTTGACTGACTCACAAAACACGCATGGAATAACAGCAAACTAACCCTTAGTCGCAAGCTGATGGTTTATAAGGCCTGTGTTCTCAGCACCTTGTTATATGGCTGTGAAACATGGGAGCCTTACAGCTCCCAGGAAAGGAATCTAAATAATTTTCACCTTCACTATCTATGGCACATTATAGGTGTATCCTTGCAGGACGAAATCATGAATGCAGCAGTTCTCTCAAAGGCAGAGATCCTATGTGTGTTTGCACTAATCAAGCAGAGGCGTTTCGATTGATCAGACATGTCTGCAGGGCAGAAGATGGTCGCATACCCAAGGACCTTCTAAATGGTGACGAAGCCAGGCCTGAAGACCAGTGGGGCGCCCCAAGCTTCACTCCAACGAAACGGGGATATGGCGACGCATCCAATGGACTGGAGTGTACTACCACGATGACCGGTCGCGACAGCATCTTTGTAAAAGATGGCACCATCTGAAACAACAACTCACTGCGTCACTTGGTAGTTTTTCATTTGGCACGTATCGTGGAACTTGCCGCTCATGGACTGGCCTTCACAGCCATCAGTACAGTTGCACCAAAAGAATATCCCCCACCCAAATGGATTTTTGTTGCGTGACCATCACCTTTCGTAGATGAAGGATACCAAAACCAAGTTATCAGTTCCAATTTAACAATTAACTGTAACTTTATTTAGTTCTGCTTTGGTTACCATGGCTGATTGCACTATTATTTTAACCATATTCTTCTATATGTTATTACTGATGATACAATTGAGAATTAATTGTTACAGTTTCGCATGTGTATTCTAACAAGGTAGCTGTAACAATTAACTACAACTTTATGCCCTGTGCACTAGTTATCATGATCAATTCTACTACTGACAATATCGTTATTCCCTTTTGCTTTGGTTATCACATCCAAGTAAAAAAATAAGTATAACCTTATTCACATGTATATTGCTATCAAGCCTACTGTAATAAATAATTGCAACTATATGCATCAATGTATTATTTATCTTGTCAAACTTAATTAACACTAGTTTTTTTTTTCTTTTTTGTTGCATTCCTCCAATGTACTGTAATGTTGTTATTCATCGCATTCATTTTAGCTATTTAACACTGAATTCACTCGTTATGAAGACCAATCAAACAGCTGACTAATTTTAATCTTAGGTGTTCTTGTTGTATGCAACAGATGAATTAACGGTATATTTATTCGACGGGATATTGTTTATCAGGTCAAATAAAAAAAAAACTAGCTGTATCTTTACAGTCCTATGCATGGGTTATCAAGCACAAATTAACAGTTCACTGTAACCTTATTCCTCTGTATGTTGTTGTCACACCCATTGTAACAATTAACTGTAACTATATTTGTTGTGCTTTAGTTATGAAATAATTTTAACATTAGATCCTGTACCTTAGTTGTCATGCTAAATTAAAATAAATGCAAACTTATTCATCTACACATTGCCATCAACAAAACAATCAACTGTGGCATCAATCCTTGTATGCTTGTTGCCATAGCCAATGAGTAACCAATTGAAAATTTATCCCGTATAGATTAGTTAACAATCGGAATTAAACAATTAACTGTAACTTTATCCCACTGTGGATTTAATTATCAAACCCAATTTAAGAACTAACTGTGGCTTGGTACCATGTGCACTCGTTAACATTTTCTTTTTCATTTTATTTGATACTGTACATACAATTAAGCAATTAACTTTTACTGTATTGCCCGAGGCACGGTTTATTATAATCCAGTATCACAAATAACTGCAATTAACTGCGTTGGTGTATAGTTTATCAATTTAACTAAACATGACTGCAACCTTTCCCTGTGTATTACTTCATTTATCCAATTTTATAATGAATTGAAACATTCTTAACCTGTGTATTATTCATAGTGGCCAATTTGACAATTAGCTGCTGCCCTGTAATTATGCACTCTTTATCATTAACAATTTAACAATTAACTAATTTTATTAGCCAGTGCATTTGATACATTCAATTGAACAATTAACTGTAATATTAATCCCCTTCATACTGCTTATCTGATCAAATTTAATTTAAAAAGCAGTTAATTATTACCCTGTTTATTGGTTTTGTGTTTAATTTAACCAAAACTGTAACTTCATTCCACACAGAATCATTTTTCTCAAGCCCAATATACCAATTAACGCACCTTAGAACCCTATGTATAGCTGAATGACAAATAGAACAATGAAGCAATTAACTGTAACTTTATTCCATTGTGTGTTGGTTATAATGTCGAATTTGGCAACTATCTGTAATTTTATGCACTGGTGTATTATCATCTCACATTTATACAGAAGTAAGGTGTTCAGGAACCCACAATGAACATTATTGGATATCGCTTTTCACCTGGCTTATTCCATCTTTGTCAATTTGTACCATCCTTCTTGCGTTTTTATGACTTAATGTAGCTGCGAAGTTAGTGTAATCTTCAAATATTTCAGCCAAGGTGCAGATACCTGGGAAACAGCAGTTTTCAGATGACAGGCCTCTGCTAAAGAGCGAGCAGTTGGTAGGAGGAAAAGGAATTATGAATGGAGCCAAAGGAATGGATTTAGTCTGCGCGCGAGGGAAATGAGATGTGCAAAGCGCAAGACCAGAAAATGAGATGCAAGAAGGAGCCTTGTACAGCTTCATGTCAGCCCGTGAGGAGCACAGTAATAGTATCCATTCCCGGACAATGAGCCTGGACAGGTCAGTCTGTAGAACATCCTACATTTAATCCTAGTATTCAGGGTCCAGGTCTCTGCTGAAGCAACGTTTATGGACTAAACACTTAAGTTCCACTTTTCGCCATATCCTCAAATTCTGAACAATTCATTCTGATCTCTACTGCTGTCGAATTAAATGCAATTAAATATTTTGTTGGAAGAAACTAACGTCTTTCCCTTTTGTGAAAGGAGTTTCAAATTTCCAACCACGTCCCGTGAAATACCCCACACAGACACAGGGAGAACTTGCAAACTCCACACAAGCAGTACCCAGAATTGAACGCGGGACGCTGAAGCTGTGAGGTTGCGGTGCTAACCACTGTGCCACCTTATTTTTTTTCTCCTATCCATCCAAAATGTCGAATATCCTTGAACTATCAGTTGCCATCCTTGGTCACCCTGCAGCTACGTCTCCATAATGGCAAACAGATGGTCCCTGTTTACTACTATTTACGCCATCAATTCAACGACAGAAAATCACCCAGACATACTAGGCAACGAAGGGACTTTTGAAAATGGGAAAATTATAGAAATTACAACCAATGTAAAAGATAGTACTCGACAAATTACTGGATGTATGGAATGGATGTTTTGAAGAGGATGCAAGGAGGCGTCAAGGAGACTTGGACAGACGAAATTAATGGGCAAGAACATGACAGAAGGAATATAATGTGAATAAGTGAAATGTTATCAAGTTTGGTGGAAAAACAACTAATTGAAAAACTGGGTATTTCTGAAAGGGCGAGAGGTTGGAAAGTGTTACTGTCTAAAGCCACCTGGATGTCTTTGTTCATGAGTCACTAAAAACTAGCAGGCAGGTGCAGCAAGCAATTAGGAAGGCAACTGGTAGGTTGGCCTTCTTCATAAGGGGTTTTGAGTGCAGGAGTAAAGAGGTATTGTTGCAAAGGTGCGGAACCTTGGTGCGACCGCATCTGGAGTATTGTGTACAATTATGTTCTTCTCATCTAACAAAGGATATACTTGCCATAGAAGGAGTGCAACGGTGGTTCATCAGACTAATCCGGGGTGGCGTGATTGTCTTATTGGAGCGATTGCAGACACCGGGCTTGTCTAGAGTTTTGAATAATGAGAGGTGATCTGTTTGACGTTTACAAACTTCTTCCAGAGCGTGACAGGTTCTATTTGGATAGGATGATCCACCTGAGTGGTGAGTCTAGAACCAAGGAAAAACTGTCTCAGAATAAGGGCTAGGCCATTTAAGACTGAGAGGAGAAGGATTTTTGTTTCACTCAGAGGGTGGTGAGTCTTTGGAATTCTCTATCCCAGATAGCATGGAAGCTCAATAATTGAGCATGTTCAAGACAGAAATCAATAGATATCTGGATGCTCATAGCATCAAGGAATATGGCGATAGCGCAGGAAAGTGGCTTTGAATTTGATGATCAGCCATAATCTAACTGAACTGAAGGGCCGAATGGCCTACTTCTGCTCTTATGTTCCTATGTGTTTGATAATCCTGCATGCATTCAGATCCAGTGCTTCCAATTCTGCTTTTGTTATTATTATTACTATTTTCACGATCTCTGGTAGTATCTTATGCTGATGCACTCTTAGGTTTGTATACTTTGTCCCTTCCTGCCATACTCAGATTATCAATTAATTCTTGCTACCTTGTTTGTTCTTTTGCCTTCTCCTCTCATTTTAATTTATCACATTTTTTTTCTTGCTTGATAACTCTCACCCTTTATTTACTGCAAAGCCCTCTCTACCGCCCTCATTTTATGACTCACCTGAATACTGGTCCCAGGAAGGTTCAGGTGAAGACCGCCTGAACAGCACAGATCCCACTTTCCCCAGAACCAATGTCTGTGCCCTATGAAAGGAAACCCAGTTCTCACTCACCAATCTTTGAGACATGAATTTAACGATCTTATCATATTTATCCTACTCCAATTTTCTCATGGATGATTATTATCATAATCAAAAGATTATTAGATTTGAAGTTGTGCTTGTAATTTAGCCTCTAGCTGATCATGCTTCCTACGCAGAACCTCTTTCGCAGTCCCATCCTTGTCGTTGGTACCCACATTCACCATGAGAACGGGATAATTCCCCCTCCCACTGCAAGTTCCTGTGCAGCCCTGAACAGATGCTCCGAACTCTGGCACTGGGCAGGCAATATAGCCTGCTGGACTCTGGCTTTTGGCCACAGTGAACAGTGTCGATCCCCAGGAATATATTATCGTCTCCATTCCATTTACTCCCCCCGTTTGAATGGCTTCCTGTACCACAGTGCCTTGCTCATCCACCCTGTGGCCATCGGTCTCATCTACACGAGCTGAAAGATCCTCATTCCTGGACAATTACAAGGGCTGAGTATCTTCTCCTTCTTCATTTATGATCCCTTGACCTGCATCACTCACATTCACGCCAACCTGTCTCTGACCACCGGCATAATCAGCAAACGCTTTCCTAATGGTTGTGACTTCCTTCTGAAGCAAAGTGTCCAGGTAAAATTCCTCTCCATGAAACTCCGTGAGCTGCGTATACATAATGCAGATGTAGTTGCCGTGGATAGTATTGATGTCAGCCTGCTTCCACATGATACAGCTGCAACACATCAGTTGACCAGTCATCTTGATTGTCTTTCAATTAAATATTTATTTATTTATTTAATTCATTCATTCAGTTACTTTTAAAATAGTTTGAAAGTTTATTTTTTATTAATGCCTCTACACACCAACGTCTTATGTTCCCAATTAAACCTTACTAATAAAGAAAATCTTATCATTCATAAGGTAGCTATTTAAGTTTTTAAAAAATAAAATCGATGGTATTCACGAACTGCGGGGAAGACTCAAAGTGTGGGAGCAGAAGCTGAGATACCAAAATGAAAACACCTTTGCTGTTGCTCAAAAGGAATTGGTCAAGACCCGTTCTCTATGGAATTAAGACTAAAATATTACAAACTGTTCAAAGAACAGACCACACAGGAGTATCAAGTATTGTTATGCAAATATACAAAATCATAAAAAATAACATTATTCAGATGGCTAAGGAAGATTTTTAACAAAAAAATTGAATGAGTTGTTTAACAAACGGAAACAGCTTTAAGCTTAAAGAAAAGCAAAATACTGTGGAAACTGGAAATCTGAAAAAAAAACTTTTTGATATGTCTTCCTTTTTCCTCAACCGAGGAAATCCCCCCGCCCCACCCCCCCACCCACCACCCACTGTGGTTGACAGGCCCCTCAACCGTGCCCAGCCCATTTCCTGCATCTCTACCCTCTCCCCTTCCCCTCCCTCCCAGAACCATGACATGGTTCCCGTGCTCCTCAGTTTCCAAACCATCGGCCTCCATATCCAAAGGATCATCCTCTGCCATTTCCACCAACTCCAGCATGATTCCGCTACCAAACGCATCTTCCCCTGTCAGCATTCTGAAGGGATCGTTCCCTGCGTGACACCTTGGTCCACTCCTCCATTACCCGCACCACCAAGTCCCCTTCCCACAACACCTTGCCCTGCAATCGCAGGAGGTGTAATACCTGCCCATTTACCGCCTCTGTCCTCTTTATCCCAGGCACCTAACTCTCCTTTCATGCAAAGCAGCGATTTACTTGTACTTCTTTCAATGTAATATACTGTATTCGCTGCTCACAATCCAGTCTCCGCTACACTGGGGAGACGAAACGCAGACTGGGTGACTGCTTTGTGGAACACCTCCACTCAGTCCACAAACAGAACACTGAGCTTGCGGCTGCTTGCCAATTCAATACTCCCCCCTGCTCTCATGCTCACATCTCTGTCCTGGGATTGCTGCAGTGTTCCAGTGAACATCATTTACCGATCAGGCACACTACAGCCTGCCGGACTGAACATTGAGTTCAATAAATTAAGAGCATGACGGGCCCCTTATCTTACTTTTATTTTTAGTTTTTTTTCTTTTCCCTTTTTTCATGTTTTTGTGTTTGTTTTATTTTATTTTATTTTATTTTAGTTTGTTCAGTTTGCTTACACATTGTTTTTTTCATGTTTGTACTTGTGGCTGTACAATATTCAGTCCATTAACACCCTATCTGCACTAATGCTTTGTCTTGCAACACACCATCAACATATTGTTTGCTTTTTCTCCACGACCTTCTTCTCGGCTATTCTGTGACCTTGTCCTATGTACACCTTCTCCTTTGTTATCTCTTGCCCCATCCCCACTTTACTTGCTTGTAACCTTTTACATTTCTAATATTTTCTAGTTCAGAAGAAGGGTCACTGACCTGAAATGTTAACACTGCTTCTCTCTCCACAGATGCCGCTAGACCTTGTTGTTCCAAAAAGAAAATCCTGCATCTTTGAGTCTGGGATTGGAGTTAAAATAAATAGAAACTTTCAGTTAAGCAGTAGGGAGATGGTTTAACTGTGAAATTAATTGGGACATTCGTTTCAGACTTAACCAATGGAAAAACTTCAAAAATGGAGGAGAATCATGTCAAGCTGAAAGTGAATATTGAACAGACTGATTTACAGACTGAACTTAAAAATTCAGACATGGATAACAATGGTAATTATACTCTTACAGAGGACCTTTCAGAAACGATCACAAACATAAACATTTTTAATTCTCTTTGGATCATGGGTCCGCTCTGCAGATCACAGAGCTATGCTGTCAAGATGGAAAATCTGTGGACAATAAGGCAGGACTGTGATGTACTCTTTTTAGGTAATAAAATAATGATCAAAATATGTAACATGCTATTACGTTTCAGTTGGTAAAAATAAAACACAACACTATGGTGACTGGTTTTCATTATTTTCGGGGGGTTGGGAGCGGGATGTTGCAAGCATTGAGCTTCATGATTTGTGTGAATATGTTTAAAGAACACATTTAACTTTAGGGGATTTAAATTTGCAAGTGCAAGATAATTGAATCTTTGTAATTCAGAAGTTGTCAGTACACCGAAAGTATTTACATTTCAAAGGTCTTTCAATGTGTACTTACAAGGTCAGAATTAGAGGGCTGGTTGCGATAAAACAGCAGGTGGACCCGTTTAGTTATGGAAATTAAGGGAGTAATTCTGAAGAGAATTGTGTATGGCATCAAGGAGCCCTAGCAAAACTGGAATCAATAGGAATCGGTGGAAAACTAGCTGAGAAGGTCCAGCGATCTTCACTCCATCATACATTCAATAGTGGGGACATTCGCTGACGATTGCACAATGTTCAGCACCAGTTCCAACTTCTCGGATACTGTGACCATACGCAACAAGACTTGGACAACATCCAGGTTTGGGCTAATCAAAGGCAAGTGCCATTCGCGCAATCCAAGTGCCAGGGAATGACCAACTCAAGCAAGAGAGAATCGAACGATCTCTATTTGACATTCAATGGCGTTTCCATTGCTGAATACTCCTGCATCAACATCTTCAGGATTATCATTGACCAGCAACTGAACTGGACCAGTTTATAAGTACTGCGGCTACAAGATCACGTCAAAGGCTAGGAATACTGCAGCGAGTAACTCATCCCCTGATTCCCTAAAGCTTGTCCGCCATCTATAAAGCACAAGTCAGGAGTGTGATGGAATACTCTCCCTTGCCTAGTTAGTTGCAGCTCCAACAACACTCAAGAAGCTCTACACCAGCCAGGACAAAGCAGCCCGCTTCATTGGCGCCCATCTACAAACATTCATTCCCTCCAACACCAACGCACAAAGACAGCCGTGTGCATCATCTGCAAGATGCATTGCAGAATGCTGACGATGACTCCTTTGGCAGTACTTTCCATCCACAAACTCTACCACCTCGAAGGCAAGGAGCAACAGATGCATGGGAACGCCACCATTTGCAAGTTTCCTGCAAGGCACACACCATCCTGACTTGGAACTATGTCACTGTTCCTTCACTATCGCTGGATCAAAATCTTGGAACTCTCTTCCTAACAGCACTGATGATGTACCTGCATCACAGGGAATTCAGTAGATCAAGAAGGTAACTCGCCACCAATTTATCAATGGCAATTAGCGATGGGCAATAAACGCTGGCCTGGCCATGAACAAATTAAAGCATGTAGAGCAGGCGTGAGCAATCGAGGCATTCAAAAGGAAAATTAGACCGTTATATGAAAAGTAAGAAAATGTAGGGATACGGGGAGAAGGCAAGGCAATCACATTAGCTACGTTGTGCATTTGGAGTCCCAGTTCGGAAACGCTGGGCCGAATGCCCTGCTTCTCTGAGGCATCAGTTCGGTGATTCTGTGAAGCAGAAGAGCTTCCACAGCGGCCTTTCAAAAACAAGGGCAGAGTGAAATGTATGTCAGTAATCCAGCCGATGAGGGTGAAGTTCACCAGCTACAATGGCTCTCAAATACGCTGTTTTGGTGCATTTACATTGATGTATTAATGCAAAGGTAACCCCTGGTCTGGACAAACATTTTATGGCGTGAATGTTTCAGAGCATACAGTGGCAGGGTTGCATCTTCCAACAAAACATGGACCACCTAACAAAGTGTGTCCCATGCTGGTTATGCATTGGGCACGACATTGCTTTTGTATGTCGCACAGAGGTGGAACACTGTAGACACTTCCAGAGGCTGATGAGCATTTACTCCTCAATAGCAAGAAATGTCCCATCAGGAAATACTACATACGTTTCTTCGGGTACATCTATTTCAACACAGGTATTCTGCCTGATCCAAGGAAAATTGAAGATGTTCACTTCATGACCACACCATGGGATAAGGATGACCTGCAGAGATTCTTAGGATTGTTCAAATTCCAACAGCATACATCTCAAATTTCTCGGCAAAGGCATCCCCATTCAGGGAGCTTTTTCAGAAGAACACACCGTTACTCTGGCAAGATGAGCCTCACAGACATTTATTGCACAAAAGCAAGCACTCTCAGCTGAATCGTGCATACAGGACTGAAAGCCACAGAAAGCGACAATAATAGAGATAGATCGCTCACAGAAAGGCCCTGGGGCCTGCCTCATGCAGGGCAGAAAACTAATGACATTTGGATCGAAGTGTATATCACTTGCACAGGGAATCTACTCAAAGATTGCATGTGAGACTCTGACACTTTTTTTGGAAACAACAGGCTCTATGAATATCGATTTAGGAAGGAATCCATGGTCGTTATAGACCACAAAGCTCTGTACATTATCAGGAGGAAGCTGCTTACCAGCGCACCACTTTGCTTCCAAAGATTGCGTGATCGATCCAAGGTGACAATTGTGATGTCAAATGTAAACCTGGCCACCAGATGGCTCTATTTACTCTGACCAGAACGCCTCACACCAGAAATTCACAGGGATTACTGCTCATCTTCGAAGTTAATGAGGCATGTGCGGGCATCAAGGATGTCCACAACATCAACCTGATGTGTTTTGGTCACAGCACACGAGATGAACTCCAGAGAGAAACTTACTACGACCCCGTACTTAGAATCCCGTGACAGACCGTCATCGAGGTTTGGCCATAAACCATCAACCACAGACCTGAAAATATACTGGGCATATCGGGATGGGTTTGGCACATTGAAAATAATGTATTTCTAAGGCTGTGAGGTATGGATTCTGGCAACGCTTCGTTCAGTCACACTTTGTTTGCTCCACTAGGCCATACAGGGATTGAGAACATGAGACATATTCCTCGTGAATTCGTGCTCTTGACTGGCATTTGCAAAGTTATCGACTGTGTTGCAAAGAACAACAAACCAAACAACAGAAGGAGCAGCGTCAGCAAACGGTATCCCCATCTCTCCATGGGCCAAGCTAGTGATGGACCTGTTCACTGTCGATAAAGAGGACTATCTACACGAAACTAATCACATTTCTTAATATCCGTTCAACAGTTCAGGGACACATCAAGTGCATCAGTGACCAGCACTGCAAACGCTGTTTTCAGTCTTTTCGGTGCCCCGATGGAATTCATACTGGACGACAGTCCACAGTGCATTGGCAACTGCACCCAAGACATGTTCAAGAAATGGTCAGTAAACGACAAACATCATCTCCCCAGTATCCTCCCTACAGCGGATTGGCAGAGCGCTTGGTCGGAACTGTGAACTCTCTCGTCAGGA
Source organism: Heterodontus francisci (assembly GCF_036365525.1). NCBI lineage: Eukaryota > Metazoa > Chordata > Chondrichthyes > Heterodontiformes > Heterodontidae > Heterodontus > Heterodontus francisci. The sequence continues at coordinate 264,867 of NW_027141982.1, read as the reverse complement.
AGTGCACAGAATTTGGACCAGACATCCAGATTAATGTCACATCCTCGTACAACTCTGATAGAATCTGAATTCCCATTCCCAGCCGAAATCCTACTTAGGCAGCTAGTGAGGACCATTCTCCCACGCCATCACCTCACCAAGTCATCTTTGATGACCGACCACCTGAAACTAACACAGAACAGGATGAAGGACACTTATGATAAATGTGTCGATGCAAAGGTACCTCCACTCCATGTCGGTCAGAGGTTGAGAGCATTACCAACAGAAACAAACATGGATCCAAGCAGAAGTGTCGACTGTTTGTAGGAAAACAAGATCCTACAAGGTGACAATACCGAACTGATCTACACTAAGTCACTCAGTAGGTCTCACTTCAGTGAAGTCTCAGTCCATCCATAGGCAATCCAACAGCATTGCCCCCGGGTGAATGCATGTACTTTTCCAATGACATGTATCAAACTGTGCACACCGGCACCTGAAGACAGCTATTCAAAACGCAAATCTCAGGCTGAGAGAACAGACAGCTCAAAATCATTCCCCACACTACCTGTTAACAGCTCTGGTCGAGTCAACCGCCGACCAGCACTTTTCTAAGAATATGAGTTGTAGTTAGCGCCTTGCAGAGTAGTCATTTTAAGTGTTGTGGTTATGGAATATAATGTTCTACACTAAGCAGTGTTTATAGTTGCTTAGATTTAAAGACTTGTTGCTGTGATGGGTATAGACGTTCAGTGTTACTAATACAGGAGAATGTGCTAAAGTAAAACGTTGTTGTATAATAAGATATGAATTTGCAAAGTATATATCGTAGACTACAAAACTATCATCACTTAACACTGATACAGCTTTTCTCCCCAGAAGAAATACTTAGTTGTATACATAACAGCAATGTGTAAATGCAACAGCATTCTTGCAAGTACAACATCTGTGCTGACACTTCAACTGAGATTGTATTGATCTTAACACAGATAGGTTAACAGAACGGCAGACAAGATATTGAACTTGCTGTTCGACGTCTTCTGTCCCTATTACATGCCCGGCTCTGTCTCCGTTACTCTTTCAAACGGCCCCTTAAATGCAGCCCCTGGGCTTCCGAAGTTCGCCCCCTTCAGGGATGTGACATGGAGGAAGGAGACCATGGATGGCTGCTATGGGAGGCAACGATGATTGACTGCCAGGCGGGGTGGCAAAGGGAGGCCATTGCACATTGTGCGATGGCCGAGGGCAAGGGTATCTGTGATGTTGTGGGCCATTGCAATAGGGCACTGGCATGTGCCACATCGAGAAAGCACAGTAGTGAGGTGAAGAAAGGAGGCGCTGCTGGCAATGAAGAGCCAGAATTTAGCGAGTTGTTAACATTCTTTGGCCTCGTTCATTCAGGCGTCGGGAACACCGTTGACAAAGAGGTGCAGCAGAGATGGACGGAGGGCCATGCAAATGCAGCAGGTCAACTACCTGTGAGCGCACAGGAGTGTCGGCAGTGGTCTCCAGACGATAGAGATGGCCGGTGGTTCCCCCACGCAGTTGGCCTACAGGTCGAGGCTCGAATACTTGCATTTTCTGGAAGGCAGTGCCAACGGAGACAGCACCTCTCCAGTGACACCACCACTGGCCTATGTGCTGTGATGCAGGACGACTTGAGTTCCAGCGGACGTGGTGGATATCCAACGCCAATGGCGCTGAAGGTCACTGTGGCGCTGAATTTGTACACCTCTGCATCATTACAGAGAAATACTATCGACATGTACGGGATTTCACAGACAGTGGCACATAAGTGTATCAAAGAGGTTATCAAAGCCCTTTACAAGAGGGCCTTTGACTATGTGAACTTCCGCATGGATTCCAACTCATAAGCCGAAAGTGCCTCTTGTTTCAAAGCTATTGCTGGATTCCCCAGGTGCAGGGTGTCATCAACTGTGCGAATATTGCCATCAAGTCTCCTGAACACCAGCCAGCGGCCTTCATCGTCAGGAAGGGATTCCACTCACTCAATGTACAACTGGACTGTGACCACTGTAAATCGATTGTGTAAGTATGTGCATGCTTCCTGGGAAGTGGCTAGGATGCCTACATTTTGGGGAAGCTCCAGGTGCCAGAAATTTATTGGTCTCTCTGATACATTCAGGGATGTATACTTGGAGACAAGGCTTCTCACTGAGGACACAGTTAATAACGCCTATGAGGAACTCACGGGCAAATGCAGCGGAAAGCAAAAGCGCCTGCCAGACCATCACACAGGTCATTGGTCAGCTGAAGAGGAGGTTCCGGTCCCTAGATCGGTTCAGAAGAGTCCTTCAGTAAGCCGCAGTGAGGAGCTCACGTCTCGCCGTTGTCTGTTGCGTACTGCAAAACCTGAATCAACAGGGATGCTGGGCATCGAACAATGAGGAATGCAAGGAGCATGCTGCATCCTCAGACAATGAGGATTTTAAGGAGGAATTGGCCAATGACCACCAGATGAAGGACCCCAGATCAACAGGAGCGACGCCATGAGTTGCATGCAAGTGAGGCTCACAATGTCTTTAGACCTTAGTGTTTACTTTAATTCATAATATACATTGTGTGTCGAACAATAAAGACTAACTTTATGCAGACCGACTATCGCCTTTCGTCATCCAGGGAACAAATCCTCATTGATCAATTTTGCAGCGCTGAGCTGACCAGGCTCCAGAGTGGACCTCTCGCAGCATGATTCATCAGCTTGAGGCTCATCACAGAGACTGGGTTCAGATGAAGGGCAAAAGGCCAGACAGAGGTGGAGGGAGATATTCCTTGCTTCCAAAAGAAGACACATTTTTGAATGTAACCTTCCCATCTACAGCACACAGTCACGCGTGAAAACCATGTGAATCTAGGTGCTGTTCTTAATTCTGTTGCTTGAACATGTCAGCTGAGCTGCTGATCTTCCTGTCCTTTGACTTAGCATGACCTTGTTGGACTTCCTCTGCTTCCCTGAGACCTGTTGGACCCCGGCTTGTGTTCTCCAGCACAGATATAGATGCATCCTTTTTCATCAGGAATGAAGGACGTTCTGGCATCACTAGCAGTGGGGTAGATGAACTGCTGGTTACTGAATTTGCAGCCGCATAGAAGTCCTCAGATGCGGTGGGCAGCAGCTCCCCCAGTCTTGCAAGGTAAACTTGTGCCTTTATGCTTACCTGAGAAGGTAGAAGACCTGGTGATGACACCAGCTTCCCTGTCCCACTCTCGCTTTGCCACTGGCTGCCTTGAATTAATGAACAAGACGATAGTAAGCAAGTCTGTATGAACGCCCTGTGAGCACTCAGTAATCTTCTGGATGTGGCTTTCCAGAAGAGTCGCCAAACTCTCAATGGAGGACGCCATCCATGTACCTGTCTGAGCCAGTGCAGCACCCAAGGCCTGGATAGGACTCCTCCATCGTTCACGCTTGGGCATGCCTAGCCTCCGCTATCCCTGCTTCATATTGCTTAATCTCCTGATGCTGGCGACAGTAGAGGCACGTGATGAGCCTGGAGCCAGTGACCTGGGCTGCCACAGCTTCCGTCAACTGGTCTGGTACTTTTGTACTGCGCTCACCAGCTTATGTGATCGAATTTAACCCCGTACGTGAGGGTAGTTGCACAGATGCAAGGAACAGAGCTATGAGCTGGCACTAGACCTTCTGTGTCTCCGTCCACCTATTCAGAGGTGGCAGGCTCTCCTACAGTTTTAGAGGCTTTTGTCAGCCGTTTTTTATTTAGTTTTTAGAGATACAGCACTGAAACAGGCCCTTCGGCCCACCGAGTCTGTGCCGACCATCAACCACCGATTTATACTAATCCTACACTAATTCCATATTCCTACCACATCCCCATCTGTCCCTATATTTCCCTACCACCCACCTATACTAGGGGCAATTTATAATAGCCAATTTACCTATCAACCTGCAAGTCTTTGGCATGTGGGAGGAAACCGGAGCACCCGGAGGAAACCCACGCAGACACAGGGAGAACTTGCAAACTCCACACAGGCAGTACCCAGTATTGAACCCGGGTTGCTGGAGCTGTGAGGCTGCAGTGCTAACCATGAGCCATTGTGCCGCTCCCGCCCCTGTTTTGTGTGACCTGCATGAGACGACAGAGGCATTGAATGCTCAAGGTCTTCCCCTACCGACAAAGCACACTGCCCGATGTTGGAGATTTCTCTCGGCACCAGATGTCTTTTGAGAAGCATGACTGCATCTCTGATGATATACCCTTGTGCTCCACGGAGATCTTATTTACTGCTTTTTTATTCATTCATGGGATGTGGGCGCCACTGGCTCAGACAGCAGTTATTGTCTGTCCTAAATTACCCTTGAGAAGGTAGTGGTGAGCTGCCTCCTTGCACTGCTGTAGTCCAGGTGGGATAGCTCCACATGGGAAGGTGACAATGTCTTTCTGTCCACAATGCTGAATCCATCATGTTTTCCAGCCATCTCCATTGCCTCCAACATAATGGGGGTCTGCAGGTAGAGAATCAGCAGCCCACCGCCAGTCTTGGCCTAATTGTGAGCTGTCTTCTGCTGCAGAGAGAGGGATAAAAAGCTGTTGGTCCCCCAGCGAGAACGATCCAAGACATATTCTGGGGGTAGCCTAGCTGTTAGGAAGAAATAAACACTTGTACTTATACAGCGCCTTTCACGACCAGCGGATATCGCAAAGTGCTTTACAGCTAATGAAGTACTTTTGAATTGTAGTCCCTGTTATAATGCAGGAAACGTTGAAGACAATTTTCACACAGCAGCTTCTCACAGACAGCAATGCGACAATGACCAGTTAGTCTGTTTTTGTGATGTTGTTTGAGGGATAAATATTGGCCTGGCACCGGAGACAGCTTCCCTACTCTTCGAAAGAATACTGCCATGGGATAACTTACATCCACACAAGCAAGCAGATGTGGCCTCGGATTAATATGTCATCTGAAAGACGACACCTCCGGCAGTGCAGCGCTCCTCAGTGCTCCACTGGATTGCTGGCCTTGATTTTTCTCTTCAGAAACTAGTCTGAAACGTGAACCTGGAATCTTGTGACTCAGATGCGAGAGTGCTACTAAGTGCGCCACAGCTGTCAGTAATGGAGGAACACAGATGCATTCTGCTTTTGAGCCTTTTCCCGCGAATCGTGAGGACCTGCAATGACAAACGACCCCCTTTCAGGGTCATTTTACCATGCTACAGGCAGGTTCCCTGCATTCCCTGACTCTTTGTACATGTCTGGTTAGTCACTCCCTCTCCAGCCAACACACTCTCCTTCTTTGCCAGATGCAAGACCCAAGAGTTGAAGGCTACCCACTTGCGCTGCCTGGATGAGTTCATTGAGCAGCCTGAGGTACTGATTCGATGACCCCACGGATGCTGACCTCCCCCACAAACTGCAGTCAACTGACTTGGTCAGGCTCACATGTCTCCTCCTCTAGTCTCCAGGGAATATTTTTGCCACCTTTCCCTGGCAGCCTGTAAGGGCACCTGGACGGGAACAGGACTGAAGCGTAGGACCACCCGTAGTTCTACATGAAAACTTTACAAACCTGTCCTCAATTTTAATAAAGTTGATTCATAGCAAGATTTGTGCTGCCAAGTCTGTTCCCACTTTAGAAGGAGGCATAAAACAACTCTATCTTATCTAATCTCACAGGGTATTAGTGGCGTGATCAAAAACTTTTCCAAGAGTTAGGTTTTAAGAAGCGTCTTAACGATAGACGTGGAGAGCAATTTTCCCTCTTACATGTAAGTATCTGTACTGGTCGTTTACATGAAAGCCCCTTTAAATTAATACCCATAAACGATGTGCAAATAAAAAATAAAGGGACTGGGCATTTGGAAGCAATTAGATGTTATGTTGGTGAGGAGGTTTAAGAAGGGAATTCCTGAGCTCAGTGCTTCAGCAGTTGAAAACACAACCGGCATTGGACATTATGGATGCAGACGGCTGGAAAAGGAGGGAAACAGGGATTTTGCAGGGGTTGTAGGCCTGGATGAGGTTACTGAGATCGGGAGAACTGTAGGGGCAAGAGGAGGTTACAATGAAAGGGATTGTTGTAGGAGCTGGAGGAGGGTAAGAGGGATAGGGCTATTTATAGGGGCAAGAGGAAGGTACAATGATCGGATGGTTTATAGGACCAAGTCGTGTGTGCAAGGATAAGGGAGTGTTGAAGGAGCTGGTGGAGGTTACATAGATAAGGAGAGATTTAGGTCTATTGGATGTTACTGAGATGGGGAGTATTGAAAGTGCTGGCGGAAGTTACAGGAACTGTGAGGATTGCAAAGGCTGGAAGTGGTTACAGGGATTTGTGGGGATGGGGGGGGAGGGGATGGTGGACCACTGAACGGAGATAGGCAGTGTTTTAGGGCTGAAGAAGGTTACAGAGGATGGGAGTGTTGTAGGGCTGGAGGAGATTACATAGATAGGGAGGGTTGGAAGGGCCGGAGGACAGAGAAATAGGGAGAGTTGCCGGGGCTGGAGAAGGTTACTGGTATGGAGAGTGTTGTAGGGGCTGGAGGAGGTCACAGAGATTAAAGTGTTGCAGGGGCTGAAGGATCTTCGGGAGATGGGGAGACTGCGTATGCCATGGAGGGATTTGAAAGCTAGGATGAAAATTTTAAAACATGGCTGTTGCTGAAACGGGAGCAAATGTAGATCAGTGAGCCCATGAGGTGATGTGTGACCAGGACATGGTGCGATTGAGGATCTGGTAGAGTTTGAATGATACCTTGTATGTTTGATAACATTCCTGGTGAGCAACCTGAATATTTTCATCACAGGAGGCCTCTATATTGTGTATATATTTTTGATGCACTCTCCGATGAAATTAATTACCACATGGTACACCACCTCACATTGAAAAAATATGATATATGATAAGCCCAGCGCTGCTCACATTGGCCACATAATCTGAACCTGCCCCCGTGCTTTGTGACCGTTTTTTGCCCATCATTTTCCCAGGGCAGTAAACTGCTTAAAATAAATAGTTTGGAGACATTGGAAAGGTAGAAATATTTACAATACAGAAGGAGGTCATTCTGCCCGTCGTGTCTGTGTTGATTGTAAAGCCTCTGTCCAACGTACTTCCACTTTCCAGCTCTTATGCACCTCAAGGCATATCCAACGGCTTTTTTTGTTTGCTTGTTTTATTATTATTATTTAAAAGTCACAGACCTGAAGCGTAAACTCTGCTTCTCTATCCACAGATGCTGCCTGCCCTGTTGAGGGGCTCCAACAATTTCTGTTTCTTTTTTAATCTCAGATTTCCAGCATATGCATTATTTTGCATTTTCTTTGTTTCTTAAATGTGATTAAGGGTTTCTGTTATGTCACACTTTCAAGAAGTGAGCTCCATACCCCCAATACCTACTGGGTAAAAATATTTGAGTCGCCGTAACATCGAGGGCTCCAGTACAGGATCCGGAAAGCGTGTTTAGGCTGAACGTTTTTTGATTGGCACAGGTACAATCGGCCAAATGGCCTTGTTATTTGCCATAAACTGTAAAGATTCTATAATTCTATAGGGTTATATTGCTTTTTTGCATTGCATTACTTTGAGTAGCTGTATTATTTGAGGTAATGTTTCCTTCAGGTACTGCCTTGTACTACTGTATTAACTATAAGTGATGCATTAGCTTTGAGTGCTGCCTTTGACTAAATTGTTAATTTACTGTAGAGTGTTCTATTAATGTGAGCTATATTATTTGAGGGATGCATTACTTATTTGTGTTTAAAGTGTTATCTTAGTTTGACGTGCTGCATTAAATTGAGATCGTCTAACACTTTGCTGTATTGAATTGGTTGCAGAAGTTGTATTAGTTGAATTCAGCATTGCACAGTAACAAATAAACTACGTTAGTCACACAACTGAATGTCCACAGTTCAAGAGGGCAACTGCATCACAGAGTGCAGTAGAGCAGCTCTGAAAGAAATACTAGGACATTTTGGAGTTTAATTAATGAATGGTCAGTATCAAGAGAACGACATCGCTGAAACAACATTTGATGTAGTGATTGTAGAACCCGAGAACCATAGAAAAGTAACAGCACAGAAGGAGGTCATTCAGCCCATCATGTCTTCGCTGTATGAAAAGTCTAGTAACCCATTCTAGTCCCAACCTCCAGCAGCTGGTCGGTAGATCTGCAGGTTATAGCACTTCAAGTGTATGTCCAGGTACCTTGAAAATGAGTTTAGGCTTTCTGCATCCACTTCCAATCCAGGCAGTGAAATTCAGTCAACCACCACCATCTGGGTGGAAAAGTTTTTCCTCATGTTCACTCTAATCTTTCTACCGATCACATTAAGTCTGTTCCCCCTAGTCATTGACATTTCCACTAGGAGTAACAGGTCCTTCCTGTCTACTCTATCTAGGCCCTACATAATTTTGCAAACATTAATTAAGTCACCCCTCAGCCTCCTTTGTTCTAAGGAAAATAACCCTAGCTGATCAAATGGTCCCTCATTGCTGCAACTTTCAAGCCCGAGCAACATTCTTGTAAATCCCCTCTGCACTATCTCCAGAGCAATTATGTACTGATGGGGTTTGAAGCAAAAACCTCATTCCTCGGACAATAAAGTTTCTAATTTTGTTAGTTAATTAATTTGCACAGAGCTGTCCAGGCTTTGGAGGTTTCCAATTCGGTCTGAGAAACGAAAATATTCTATCAAAACACGGCTTGAATTTGATGTCGTAATCTGTTTGTTCTAATCAAAGAAAACATTTTGAGCAATGTTGCAACCTCAATAACCCCGTGGAGATTGCACAGAGTGCAAATTAAACACACGTAGAATGCACCGACTCAGCGTTCAAAGCAGAGAGATTGCCGCCTGCAGCACACAGGGACAGAGCACTTCACACAGGAAATGCTTCGAACATTTGACAGTATCCAGAAAATATATTACATGATCCTTGCAATCATTGGTGTTCCTGGTAAGTGACAATTTAGTTTAGTTTAGTTTAGAGATACAGCACTTTAACAGGCCCTTCGGCCCACCGAGTCTGTGCCGACCATCAACCACCCATTTATACTAATCCTACACTAATCCCGTATTCCTATCACATCCCCACCTGTCCCTATATATTTCCCTACCACCTACCTATACTAGGGGCAATTTATGATGACCAATTAACCTATCAACCTGCAAGTCTTTGGCATGTGGGAGGAAACCGGAGCACCCGGAGGAAACCCACGCAGACACAGGGAGAACTTGCAAACTCCGCACAGGCAGTACCCAGAATCGAACCCGGGTCCCTGGAGCTGTGAGGCTGCAGTGCTAACCACTGCGCCACTGTGCCGCAGTGGTTAGCACTGTGGAAGTGGTTTAAGTTGTATGCGTGCTTGTCTCTTGTTTTACTCTGTGACTGATCATGCTATATCCTGATCTCGTGATTGTCGTTACACAGGGAGCCGAAAAGTGATATAATTTCCTTACATCAAATGGGTTGAGTTATTGCTGCATTTTTATTCAATTTCCTCAACTGATAGCAAGGCTTCATTTGTAACTCACAGGCTCACCAAATTATTGTCTTTGCTTAAATACTGTGTAGTGTCGAATTAGAGCTGAGTGAAGAAAACTCTCTGAATAAAGTTATTAGTCGGAGTATCAGATCGTATAAAATCATACTGAGTGTGGATCATTAACCAGAATGGAACTTCTGATCACAGTGACCATGTATTAGATTACAGTGACCATGTATTACTGGGAACATCTGTCACTGTAGAATTGTTTTGAAGGTGGCTAACGAACCAGAGTGGAACACTTGATCCCAGTGACCATGTAATTTTGGAGTATCTGTGACTGTAGAAATGTACTGAGTGTGGGTCACGAACCAGAGTGGAGCACCTGACCGCAGTGGTTTATTTATTTTATGGATTTATTTAGAGATACAGCATTGAAACAGGCCCTTCGGCCCACCGAGTCTGTGCCGACCAACTACCACCCATTTATACTAATCCTACATTAATCCCATATTCCCCACCACATCCCCACCATTCTCCTACCACCTACCTACACTAGGGGCAATTTACAATAGCCAATTTACCTATCAATCTGCAAGTCTTTGGCTGTGGGAGGAAACCGCAGCACCCGGTGGAAACCCACGTGGTCACAGGGAGAACTTGCAAACAGGCAGTACCCAAAACTGAACCAGGGTCGCTGGAGCTGTGAGGCTGCGTTGCTAACCACTGCGTCACTGTACCGCCCGGTTGTGTATTATTTGGAGTGTATGTCACTGTAGAATTGTACTGACTGTGGATCACTTACTGGAGTGGAACACCTGATCCCAGTGACTATGTATTACTGGGGGGAGCATCTGATGATTATTAAGCAAGCATTCCCTCTTGGCGAAACTCACACTTACAATTTCGTAACTGCGTTATCTGCTCACAATGCAGTCAACTCTGTGTGGAAGAGGATCAAACACAGATTAAGTGATTGCTTTACTACCATCTCCATTTGGTCTGAAAGCATGACTCTGAGCTTTCAGTTGTTTTTCACTTTAATTACAATTATAATTACAATTAGTGGCGGCACAGTGGTGCAGTGGTTAGCACCGCAGCCTCACAGCTCCAGCGACACCGTTCAATTCTGGGTATTGCCTGTTTGGAGTTTGCAAGTTCTCCCTGTGTCTGCATGGGTTTTCTCCGGGTGCTGCGGTTTCCTCCCACTGCCAAAAGACTTGCAGGTTGGTAGGTAAATTGGCCATTAGAAATTGCCCGCAGTATAGGTAGGTGCTATGGAAATATAGAGACAGGTGGGGATGTGGTAGGAATATGGGATTTGTGTAGGATTAGTATAAATGGGTGGTTGATGGTCGGCACAGACTCGGTGGGCAGAAGGGCCTGTTTCAGTGCTGTATCTCTAAATAATAAAAAAATATACATCCCAATCTGACCTCTCTATTCTCCATCTCTTTCACATGATATCAATGAGGGGCAGCACAGCAATTTTATATCAGGCATTTCATTGCCTGTCGGACTCAACACGATGAATAGAAACTTCAGATAGTGACCCCCTTCCCACTTTTTGGGGCTGACCGTGCTAGTAATGGAGGATGGGTACACCAGAGTCACTGACAGTGGAGAGGGTGTGGGCTGGTGCTCGGCTTGGGGATTCCCTATTGCTACACAGCTACCTGGCTGATCCACACCACTGGGGTCTGCCCACCATTCTTCATCACTTTGGCCGGCCCCTGGAGGCTTCTCCTTTTTGCCAGGTTTCCATGATTCCCTCTCGACCTCTGTTATTGTGTTGTAGCCGTTTACACGTCCTCAGCACGCATCCTCTTGTTCATTAATTGTAACATTCGCCTTGCCATAATATCCCATTTCTCATTGAATCACTCCCGCTCTCCACCCGACCGGCCTCCCCCTTTGTTTTTCTTGGCCCCAAACCCTACTTTTCCCTCTCCTCCATTGCTGTAAAGCCGCTAATATCAATTATCTTACAGTCCTGACGAAATTCGATCAGCCTCAATGGTTAACTTGGTTTCTCTGTCCATAGATGCTGATGGACCTGGTATCTGTTTTAATTATTCTCCTATTTTAATCAGATTTAAAGCAGTTTGGGTATAGTTTCCTCCAATACTGAAGCTTGGATATTTACAAGGGCGAGTGACAGAGATGAGAGCAGGGTTTCAGAGATGCAATTCCCAAAATAACCTCAATTATCTTTGACATGCTCCCCTGAAGTCAGCCTGATTCAAAGGCTTGTCTTCCAGTTGGGCAGGAAAAAGTCTCGAGCCAACCTCAGGCCCATCGCGGTCCAAAGCATGACCCCGAGATTAGAACATTAGAACATTACAGCGCAGTACATGCCCTCGATGTTGCGCCGACCTGTGAAACCATCTGACCTACACTATTCCATTTTCATTTATATGTCTGTCCAATGACCACTTAAATACCCCAAAAGTGGACGAGTCTACGACTGTTGCAGACAGGGCGTTCCACGCCCCTACTACTCTCTGAGTTATGAAACTACCTCTAACATCTGTCCTATATCTATCACCCCTCAACTTAAAGCTATGTCCCCTCGTGTTTGCCATCACCATCCGAGGAAAAAGACTCTCATTATCCACCCTATCTAACCCTCTGATTATCTTATATGTCTCTATTAATTCACCTCTCCTCCTCCTTCTCTCCAACGGAAACAACCCCAAGTCCCTCAGACTTGACTCGTAAGACCTTCCCTCCATACCAGGCAACATCCTAGTTAATCTACTCTGTACCCTTTCCAAAGTTTCCACATCCTTCCGATAATGCAGTGACCAGAACTGCACGCAATACTCCAGGTGCGGCCTCACCAGAGTTTTGTACAGCTGCAGCATGTGGCTCCGAAACTCAATCACCCTACTAATAAAAGCTAACACACCATATGCCTTCTGAACAGCCCTATTAACCTGGGTAGCAACTTTCAGGGATTTATGTTCCTGGACACCAAACTCCCTCTGCTCATCTACACTACCAAGAATCTTTCCATTAGCCCAGTACTCTGCATTCCTGTTACTCCTTCCAAAGTGAATCACCTCACACTTTTCCGCACTTAACTCCATTTGCCATCTCTCAGCCCAGCTCTGCAGCCTATCTATGTCCCTCTGTAACCTACAACATCCTTCGGCATTATCCACAACTCCACCGACCTTAGTGTCATCCGCAAATTTACTAACCCACCCTTCTACACCCTCATCCAGGTCATTTATAAAAATGACAAACAGCAGTGGCCCCAAAACTGATCCTTGCGGTACACCACCAGTAACTTAAGTCCAGGATGAACATTTGCCATCAACCATAACCCTCTGTCTTCTTTCAGCTAGCCAATTTCTGATCCAAAGCTCTAAATCACCTTCAACCCCATGCTTCCATATTTTCTGCAATAGCCTACCGTTGGGAACCTTATCAAACGCCTCACTGAAATCCATATACACCACATCCACTGCTTTACCCTCATACACCTGTTTGTTCTCCTTCTCAAAAAACTCAAGAAGGTTTGTGAGGCACGAGCTACCCGTTACAAAACCGTGCTGACTATCGCTAATGAACTTATTCTTTTCAAGATGATCATAAATCCTATCTCTTATAACCTTTTCCAACATTTAACACACAACCGAAGTAAGGCTCACAGGTCTAAAATTACCAGGGCTGTCTCTACTCCCTTTCTTGAACAAGGGGACAACATTTGCTATCCTGCAGTCTTCCGGCACTATTCCTGTCGACAATGACGACATGAAGATCAAGGACAAAGGCTCTGCAATCTCCTCCCTGGCTTCCCAGAGATTCCTAGGATAAATCCCATCTGGTCCAGGGGACTTATCTATTTTCACACTTTCCAAAATTGCTAACACCTCCTCCTTGTGAACCTCAATCCCATCCAGCCTAATAGTCTGAATCTCAGTATACTCCTCGACAACATTTTCTTTCTCTACTGTAAATAATGACGAAAAATATTCATTTAACGCTTCCCCTATCTCCTCTGATTCCACACACAACTTCCCACTACGATCCTTGATTGGCCCTAATTTAACTCTCGTCATTCTTTTATTCCTGATAGACCTATAGAAAGCCTTAGGGTTTTCCTTGATCCTATCCGCCAATGACTTCTCGTGTCCTATACTTGCTCTTCTTAGCTCTCCCTTTAGATCCTTCCTGGATAGCTTGTAACTCTCAAGTGCCCCAACTGAGCCTTCACGTCTCATCCGAACATACGCCTTCTTCTTCCTCTTGACAAGCGCTTCAACTTCTTTAGTAAACCACGGCTCCCTCGCTCGACAACTTCCTCCCTGCCTGACAGGTACATACTTATCAAGGACACGCAGCACCTGCTCCTTGAATAAGCTCCACATTTCGATTGTGCGCATCCCCTGCAGTTTCCTTCCCCATCCTACGTATCCTAAAGCTTGCCGAATCGCATCATAATTTCCTTTCCCCCAGCTATAATTGTTGCCCTGCGGTATATACCTGTCCCTGCCCATCGCTAAGGTAAACCTAACCGAATTGTGATCACTATCACCGAAGTGCTCACCTACATCTAAATCTAACACCTGGCCGTGTTCATTACCCAGTCCCAAATCCAATGTGGCATCGCCCCTGGTTGGCCTGTCTACATACTGTGTCAGAAAACCCTCCTGCACACGCTGTACAAAAACTGACACATCTAAACTACTCGAACTATAGTATTTCCAGTCAATATTTGTAAAGTTAAAGTCCCCCATAACAACGACCCTGTTACTCTCGCTCCTGTCGAGAATCAGCTTCGCTATCCTTTCCTCTACATCTCTGAAACTATTCGGAGGTCTGTAGAAAACTCCCAACAGGGTGACCTCTCCTCTCCTGTTTCGAACCTCGGCCCATACTACCTCAGCAGACGAGTCCTCAAACGTCCTTTCTGCCGCCGTAATCCTCTCCTTGATTAACAATGCCACCCCCCCCCCCCCCCCGCCTCTTTTACCATCTTCTCTGTTCTTACTGAAACATCTAAATCCCGGAACCTGCAACATCCATTCCTGTCCCGGCTCTACCCATGTCTCCGAAATGGTCACAACTTCGAGATCCCAGGTACCAACCCATGCTGCAAGCTCACCCACCTTATTCCGGATGCTCCTGGCGTTGAAGTAGACGCACTTTAAACCAAGTTCTTGCTTGCCAGTGCCCACTTGCGTTTTGCAACCTTGTCCCTGACCTCACTACTCTCAACATCCTGTACACTGGAACTACAATTTAGGTTCCCATTCCCCTGCTGAATTAGTTTAAACCCCCCCCAAAGAGCACTAGCAAATCTCCCCCCAGGATATTGGTACCCCTCTGGTTCTGGTGAAGACCATCCTGTTTGTAGTGGTCCCACCTACCCCAGAAAGAGCCCCAATTATCCAGGAAACCAAAACCCTCCCTCCTACACCATCCCTGCAGCCACGTGTTCAACTCCTCTCTCTCCCTATTCCTCGCTTCGCTGGTCCGTGGCACGGGCAACAAGCAAGAGATAACCTCTCTGTTTGTTCTCGCTCTAAGCTTCCACCCTAGCTCCCTGAATTTCTGCCTTAAATCCCCATCTCTCTTCCTACCTATGTCGTTGGTGCCTATGTGGAGCACGACTTGGGGCTGCTCCCCCTCCCCCTTATGGATCCCAAAAACACACATATGGGAGTTGTTGTCTGATATCCTGCATTGCAATTCGCAACTCGAGGACAGTGGTGACAACGTTGATTGCTGGGCTTTTATTTCACAACCCTGGGGAAGTGCGTCCTAAGTGGAGTGGTTCCGAGTCCGAGAGGGTGAAGGTGAGAAGGTGTCTCTGACCATTACAATGGGGAACGTTCTCCTATCTTATAATATGGCCTGATTCTGGGAACGTGTAGGCGAAGAGGGAGGTGGAATGCCTGATCATTTACCCTGGTGAAGGATCTTCTACCCTATAGCGGGGTACAAATCCACAGACGGAGAGGGGAACTAAATAGAAACTTAAAGGCTGTGGCCCCTGACAAGATTTCGGCAAAAGAACGAAAGACCTATGCTCGGGAATTGCCGCACGCTTAGCCACGATGTTCCAGTACAGCTGCAACACTGGCACTTACCCAGCAGTGTGAAACATTGCCCAGATATGCCCTGTGCACAACAAATGGGACAAATCCAACCTTGCCATTTTCCGCCCTGTACGTCTGCTTTCAATCATTAGTAAAGTGATGAAAGATGCTGTCGACAGTGCTATCAAGTGGCAGTTGCTTAGAAATAACCTGCTCAGTGACGTACAGTTTGGGTTCAGCCTGGGCTACTCAGCTCCTGACCTCATTACAGTCTTGCTTCAAACATGTACAGAAGAGCGGAACTCAAAGGGTGAGGTGAGAGTGACTGCCCTGGACATCAAGGTAGCATTTGACCGAGTATGGCATCAAGGAGCCCTCGCAAAACTGAGGTAAATGGGAATCAGGAGCAAACTCTCTCCACTGGTTGCTGTCATACCTAACGCAAAGGAAGACGGTTGTGGTTGTTGGAGGTCAATCATCTCAGACCCAGTACATCACTGCAGGAGTTTCTTTAGAGTTGTGCCCTGGGCCCAACAATCTTCAGCTGCTTCAATCTTCCCTCAATCATAAGGTCAAGTTTGGTGAGGTTCGCTGATGATTGCACAATTTGCAACATCATTCACGACTCCTCAGGTACTGAAGCAGTCTGTGTAGAAATGCAGCAAGACCTGGACAATATTCAGGCTTGGGCTGATATGTGGTAAGTAACATGCTAGCCACACAAGTGCCAGACAATGACTATCTCAAAAAATACAGCATCTAACTATCTTGCCTTGACATTCAGTGGCATTACAATCACTGAATGCCCCACTATCAACATCCTAGGGGTTACCATTGACCAGAAAATGAGCTGGAGCAGCCACTTAATTGCCGTGGCTGAAAGTGCAGGTCAGAGGCTCGGAGTCCTGCGGCGAGGAACTTACCTCCTGCCTCCCCAATGCCTGTCCAACATCTACAATGCACAAGTCGTCCGTGTTATGGAATACTCTCCAGTTGCCTCTATGAGTGCAGCTTCAACAACGCACAAGAAGCTTGACATCAACCAGGACAAAGCAGCTCGCTTGATTATCACACCATCCACAAACATTCACTTGCTCCATCAACGATGCACACTAGCAAAAGTGTGTACCATCTACAAGATGCATTGTAGCAACGCACCAAGTCTCCTTAGGCAACACTTTCCAAAACCGTCATCTCTAACACCTAGAAGGACAATGGCAGCAGATACATGGGAGAACCCCACCTGCAACTTCCCCGCCAAGCCACACACCATTCCTTCACTGTCTTTGTGTCAAGAACCTGGAACTCCCTTCCTCACAGCACTGTTGGTTTACCACATGGAGTCTTGTGGTTCAAGAAGACAGTTCACCAGTACCTTCTGAAGGGCTATTAGGATGGACAATAAATGATTTCCGAGACACCAGTGCTCACATCCCATGAACGAATGAAATTGAAAATTTGTCCAATCATTTATCCTGGGGAGGGGTCTCCTATCCTATGCCTTTGCCTGACTTTGATCAGGGGAGTGGACAGAGGATGTGCATGATCATTTACAGTAGGGAAGGATCACATATCATGTAGCTTGGTATGAGTGTGATGAGGGCGAGATTGCGAGGAAATGGGTGAACATTTATCGTAACGAGGGTCTTGCGATCTTGCAGCGCTGCCTGAGTGATAGGGGAAGTGTCTGATGTTTTTTTTTCCTGGGAGGATTTTCCTATCCTGTCCAATTCCAATGAGGGGAAGAGCAAGTGTCCGATCATTTACCCTTCGGAGGGGTTTCCTACCCCGCAGAATGGTCCATGTTGGGGAGGCATTATCTCCTCTTCAATCCTGATGGAGGAGTCCACTATCCTACAGTGTAGTCGATGTCCAGGGTAGGGGAGAGTAAGTGTCCACTCTTCAACCCTGGTGGGCGGGGGTGGGGATGTGGGGGTTGGGGGAGGCGGGGGCTAGTCTTATATCCTGCATTTTGTTAGATGTCCAGGAGGAGGGAGATAAAATGGATTGTCTGATCATTTAACCTGGGTAGTGGTTTCCTATCCAATAGTGGAGGCCGAGTGCAAGGAGGGGGAGAGGTAATGTCTGATCATTTAGCATGGAGAGGGGACTCCTTTCTTCCAGCATGGTCTGAGTCTAAGGTCGGGGTAGACGAGAGGCAGTCTCTTACCCTGGAGAGGGGTCTTCTATCAGACAGCTCGGTCTGAGTAAGAGTGTGGGAGGGGGATTGCCTCGCCCCAGCCTAAGAGACGGTTCTCCGATCATATAGTAGTCGCTAAGTCTGGGGAGTTGGAGGGGGAGGAAATTTATTATATCCTATCACAGTGAGGGGTCTTCAACGCTGAAGCGAGGGCCGAGTCCAGGGAGGTACAGCGGGCTGCAGGTGTGTTTGATTCAAGATATGATGGAGGGACCTGATCATCTGGGCTTCTGAATGCAGGTGGCTGAAAGGAATTGAGAGCCAGATCGGGTATATTCATTGGACGACTGGTCAAATCACAAGGGTCGTCAATTCTTGGTGATGGGTTCAACTCCCGGCGGCGTGGGACCTTATCACGGGCACATGGGGTCCGATCCTGTAGATGGTGGTGTCCAATCCCAGAGATGGATGTGGTTTCATCCCACGGGATTGAGGTCTGTTCCTCGATATGGTGAGTTCCGACATCAGAGGTGGTGAGGTCCGATCTGGGGGAATGGGATCGATCCAGGATCAGGCAGTGTAATTTCAGGTGGAGGACATCCGATCCTAAGGGAAAGGCCAAAACTGAAGGGTTACCGGCTCCAATCGACCAACCCGGTTGTTTTATGTGTGGCGTTGGTTATGACATGTGTGCAAGGCCGGCCAGAAGACAACTGATAAAATCAGAGACTGCCGGCCTCAGTAAAAATATTCTAATTGCGAACCAGGCTCCTAGGAGCTGTTGCCTACCCATCAACTGCCCGGACTCCAGTAAACCCAGAAGTGGCAGGTTGTAGGCGATTTGTGTCGGGGTTGAGATGTTTAAAATTTTAAACACTGACGCTCTCAAACTACCTGTTTTAGGTACTAAAATCCTGTCCGTACCTTCTCAGTCAGGCATGGGAAATGATTGATGAGTAATTTTCAGTTCCTTTTCCCTCTTCTCTCTTACAGTTAATTTATTGGCGATTGTGATCTTGTCCCGGGAAAAGTGCGGTCTCTCCACCTGCACTACTAGTCATTATCACTGAGGTCTTACTGAGGCGGATAAGTTATTATTATTTCCAGGGATCTTTCCTGGACATAACACCTGTATGTACTGTTATAGTTGTCCTGATATTTTCAGCCACAGACTGGTCTGTCTGGTTCACTGTCACTTTCACCTTTGATCGCTTTGTGGTCATTTGTTGCCAGAAGATGAAAACAAAATATTGCACTGAGAAAACTGCGGCTGTGGTTCTAGCAACAACCTGCGTTCTGCTCAGCTTAAAAAACGTTCCCTTCTACTTTACATTTGAGCCTGCAGAAGTAATCGACAATGTACCCTGGGGCTGTCCTGATAAGCCAAGCTACTATACTGAGCCCAGCTGGATGGCATTTGATTGGTTTGATACCATTTCATCGCCATTGTTGCCATTCACTTTAATTCTGGTGTTCAACGCTCTGACAGTCAGACACATTGTCGTGGCCAGTCGAGTCCGGAAGGGACTGAGGGGTCTGAACAAGAGAGGGAATCGCATTGACCCAGAGATGGAGAGCAGAAGAAAGTCTGTGATTTTACTATTCACTATATCTGGCAACTTCGTACTTTTGTGGTTGGTTTAAATTGCAGATTTCTTATATTATAACAGTACAGGATCAGATCCTGGGGGTTACAATGAGTCCGAATTTGCATTTCGACGAGTTGGATATATGCTGCTGATTTTAAGTTGCTGCACAAACACATTTATTTATGCGGTGACACTGTCCAAGTTCAGAGCGCAGTTCAAGAATTTGGTGAAATATCCGGTGACATCAATTATTCAGCTAATAAATAAACAAAATAGCTGAAAGCAACCCAGAGGCGGGTTCCAGTGTTTCTCGTTCATGAATGCAATATGTAACCCCAGTGTGCAAGAGGTGACCAACAGCTGGATGACATGAATACACTGGTGTTTGGGGAGGGCGGTGGTGTTGCAGACGTGGGTCACACATGCTGAAGAAAATCAAAGCGGTGGGCGATAGACCACCTTTAGAAGACAGCTCAGCGAGGGGGAGGGGGAGTAGAGATAGAGCGCCCCTTATAAGAAAAGAAGTGATACAGCAGCCACAGTCTGTCCTCCCACCTCCACTGCTTTGATTCTCAGCTCCTCACATCTGTTCAGAAAATAAAACTCGTTCTTATAAAAGCAAAATGATGCAGATGCTAAACATCTTCTGGTGCCAGTTGATTATTAATAATAATTTTATTTTGGAAATACTTAATTCAGTCTACTTCCCTTCCATTATTCTTGCCGCTTTTCTGCAGTCTCTCTTTCTGTCTCTGATGCTATTGGGAATGGAGTTTGCATCTTGAGAAGTCTAGCTGAGAGGCTTGTACAGGGAGACAGGACCCACGGCCAGCGAGTGGAGCCGGGCTCAACTCAGTATAGACAGTGTTGGTGCCTCAGATTGGCGGCTGTTTGAATGAATGAGGCCCAATCCCTTACTAGTGCCCATGTCAGCAGATAGTTTTAACGGTTCTCTCTCCCCAGGTTCCGTAATTCTCTCCTCCAAACCTCCCGTCATCCCCTATCCTCAAAAAAAGCTTGAGCCTTTCTCCCTTTCAAAGTACGATCCCGTCTCCAACCACACTCTTCCCTCTAATGTCCTTGAATGTGACGTTGCCCCCAAAATCCGCTGCAATCATTCTTGGAATTCCACACTTCAGTCCTTCCAATAAGGATTCTACCCCTGCGACAGTATTGAAACTTCTCAAATCAAAGCCACAGAGGACACCCTATGTGACTGTAGCAAAGGTAAACTTTCCCTCCTAATCCTCTGCGACCTGTCTGAAGCCTTTGACACTGTTGAGCACAGCAGCCACCTCCAACGCCTCTCCAATGTCGTCCATTTGGGTGGATCAGCTGTCATCTTGTTACTTTCCTAAATATCTAATTCCAGCTAGATAATTACAATAATTGGCTTCCGTTTCTTCTCTCGTGCCATTACCTTCGATGTTTCCACGGGTATATCCTTGGCCTCCTTCTCTTTCTCATTGATATGCTGCCGCTCACGACTTCATCCAAAAGCAGAAAGACATTTTTCACATAAACTGACGACGTAGAGCTCCACCTCACCATCACTTGTCCCGACTCATCCACTGCTGGTATATTATCAGACTACTGATCGGACACCCAGGACTGGATAAGCAGAAGTTTCCTTCAATTTAATGTGAGAAAGTCAAAAGCAATTGTCAAAATGTCCCCATTACAAACTAGGTTCCTTCAGAACTGACTCCAACCTTCTCCCTGCCAACTTTCGGCCGGAAAATTGATCTGTTCAGAACATTTGTGTGATAGTTGACGCTGTGAGTAGCTTCTGACCAAATAACTGTGCCATCAATAATAATGCCTACTTTCACCTCGATAACGGCGTACCACTCCCTACCTGCATCTGATGTAATGCTCAGTCATGCTTTAGTTATTTCCAGGCGTGTCTATTCTAAAATGGACCTGGCTGGGCCCCCACACTTCAAAATCCATAACCTTAATCATTCCAATTTCTGCTGCCCATGGGTTCACTCGCACTAAGTCCCCATCAGCCATCACTCAGGTGCTCACTGACCGACATTGACTCCCAGTCTGTCAATAACTTGATTGTAACATGCTTATCCATTGCCTCACTCCTCCTGAGAACTGTAGTCTCCTCCAGCCCTTAGTACCATCTCTATCTCTGAGTATTCGTCCAGCTCTTACAACCACCCCTCTTTCTATAATCCCCTCTAGCCTTACCAGACTTCCTATCTCTGTACGCTCCTCTAGTCTTTGCAACCTTGTCTCTCTCTGCAACTTCTTACAGGCCTTAAATGCCTCCCTACATCTGGACACTCATCTAGCCCCGGTAACACTCACTAAATCTGTAACCTCCTACAGCCGAACTGACCCTACAAATCACCACGATATGTGTTCCACCGATTCTGGTCTCTTGAACTATCAGATTTTAATTTCTTCACCTTTGCGAACTAATACCAAAACCAACCTTAACCTTCCCTCAACCGAGCCACGTACCAAATTAACTTGAATGGAAATTAATGTGAACACTGTTCTGATGTCAACAGTAAGATCAGAATGAAATCTCATCCTACACTAACTGGAGTACTGGGTTACCTGTCACACTTCTGGTCAGGCCCAGCTGGTTGAAGCTGAGATGTATCTTCAGTCTCCCAATCAACGACATTGTGTATACATTTCTACATGGCGGGATCAGGTGATGGAGCATTCCAGACGGGGATGATGCACGAGGAAAGATGAAGAGAAAGGCGCAGGGATTGGCGAGTCCAGGATGAAACGCTCTGAAGTGAAAATACGAGGGGTTTGGAGAAGGACGAGTCACAGAATCTGATGGTGATGGGACATAGGTTGGGCGGAATGAAGGAGAGGGGATCTCGGAGGGCCTGAGATCCTGCGACATAGGGACTGCTTCTCCTACATACTTGCATCGGGAAATAGATGATGGAATGTTTACTCTGCGCCTCCCTCCACTGCACCAGCTCTCATCCACACCTCACAACCAGGGTCGGGGGAGCTTATTAAAAAACTAAAAGCTCAGTTTCCCTTTTCAAACCCAACATCTGGGTTGAGAGGATTGTCCAATAAGAAGTACATGTGTAGTAATGGCCTACATTCCCTGGATGTTAGAAGAATGTGATGTATCACATTGAACTGTATATAATTATGAACAGCTTGATAGAATAGTAGCTGAGCGGCTGTTTCACCCTGGCTGGGGTTCCGAACTAGGGACCATCATCTCGGTATAAGGCGTCTGTAATTTAGGACAGAAATGAGCAGATTTTGTTTTCTCTCAGAGGGTTTTGAGTCTTTGAAACTCTCTACCATTGGGATCTGTGGATGGTCAGTCGCTGAGTATATTCAAGTCTGTGCTTTATTAGATTTTTTGAAACTCATGAAATTAAGGGATATGAGGATAGCGCTGGGAGATGCCGTTGGTGTAGAAAATCAGCCATGACGTTATTGAATGGTGGAGCAGGCTCAAGGGACCGAATGGCCTCCTGCTGCTCCTGTTTCTAATGCTCTTATGTTAACTTGCAAAAATGTAGTGCGTTTAATATGGTCAAACGTTCAAACGTCAAAGGTGCGTCATGAAAGGGATATATCTCATGATATCGAGCTACATAATAACATGTTAGGACAGGTAAACAAAAGTTTATTCGAAGAGCTAGGAATTAAGTTGCACCTTCGAGGAGTAGAGCGATAATGAGAGCGAGAGAGATGCAGAGAGAGAACAAAACAGAGAGAGAGAGAGATGTTTAGGGAGGGCATTCCATAGTTAGCGCCCAGGCATCTAAATACACTCATATCCCTTTTCTCAAGGCACCTGGATGTACTTGCCTTTCAGGTACAGCACCTTTCACGACCTCAGGGCTTTCTAAAGCGTTTCATACAGAAATACATATCATTTAGATTACAGAAACAGGTCATTGGGCCTAACAGTCCGGGCTATTGTTTATGTTCCACACGAGACACCTCCAGCCCCTTTTCATCTCACCTCATCAACATATCCTTCAATTCCGATCTATTTCATGTGTTTATCCAGCTTCCCCTTCGGTACATCTATGCTAGTCACCTCGAACACCTCCTGTGGTAATGACTTCCACATTTTCGTCACCATCGGGGGAAAGCGGTTTCCCCTGAATTCCCCATTGGATGTATTAACACCTTCTTATATTTATGATCCATCATTTGCACTCCACGACAAGTGGAACGATCTTCTCCACGTCTACCCTATTGAACACTTACTGAATCATGAAGCCCTCTATTAGGTCACCCCGCAAACTTAGAACCATGGAACCATAGAAGTATCATGGTACAGAAGGAGGCCAGTCAACACATTGTATTAGTACCGGCCGAAAAAAAACTATCAGCCCTATCTAATCCCACCTTCCCACACATGGACAGTAGTCTTGCAGCTTCCAGCATTTGTGGTGCATGTCTAGGTGCGTTTTGGGACATTTGAGAGGGTTCTGCCTCCAGCACCGTTCCTGGAAATGAATTCTGGACACCCACCACCCTCTTGGTGTAAAAGATTTTCTTCATGTCCCCTCTAATGCATCGACCAATTAACTTAAATCTGTACCCCCTGGTAATTGACCTCTCAGCGAGGGGAAATAGGTCATTCCTGTCTACACTAACTCGACCCTTCATAATTTTGTACACCTCAATTAAGTCACCTGGCAGCCTCCTCTGTTCTCAGGAAAACAACCCGCGTCTATCCATTCTTCCCTTATAGCTGCAACTTTTAAGCTCTGGTAATATTCTTGTAAATCTCCTCAGTACTCTCTCTGGAGCAATCGTCTCCTTACTGTAATGTGGTGACCAGAACTTTATGCAATTCTCCAGCTGTGGCCGAACCACCCTTTCATGCAGTTCTAGCATTACTTCCCTGCTTTTGTATCCTATACCACGGACAATAAAGGGAAGCATTCCATACACCATTTTCACCACTCAATCTACCTGTTTTGCCACCTACAGGAACGTGTGGACATGCACTCCGAGGTCACTCACTTCGTCTACCCATCTCAGTATCCTCCAGTTTATTGTGTATTCTCTCGCTTTATTTGCCCTCCTCAAATGCATTACCTCATTTTTTTTTTCTGGATTGAATTCCATTTGCCACTTTTCCTCCCACTCAATCAAACCATTGAGAACATTCTGGAATCTATGGCTATTCTCTTCACTATCTACTGCACGGTTAATATTTGAGCCATAAGCAAATTTTCCAATTATGCCTCTCACATTTAAGTCGAACTCATGAATATATAACACAAACAGCACAAGAGTCAACACTGAGCCCTGTAGAAGGCCACTGGAAACAGTTTTAACTATTCGCAAAAACATCCATTGACTATTAGCCTTTGTTCCCTGTCCCTGAGCCAATTCTGGGTCCAACCTGCACATTCTCATGTATCCCATGGGCTTTCATTTTACTTACCAGTCTGCCTCGCGGGACCTTGTCCAATTCCTTACTAAAATCCATGTAGACCACATCAACTGCACTACCCTCATCAATCGTCTTGTTAGTTACTCAAAAAACTCAATCAAGTTAGTAAGCCATAACCTTCCAGTAACAGATCCATGCTGACTATCCCTGATTAATCTGTGCAATTTATCTTGTCCCTCATAATTGATTCTCAGAATTTACCGACTACCGAGGTCCAACTGACCAGCCGATAACGATTTGGACTATTCCTCGCATACTTTTTAAACAAGGGTACAACATTCGTATCGCTCCAATTATTTGGCACCTCGCCTGCATCCAGTGAGGTTGTGAAAATGATCCACTCCTTCCTCGATGGCTTCTTTTAACAACCTGGGATGCAATCCATCCGGCCCGAGCGATTTATGCACTTTCAAGGATGGCAGACCCTTTAGTACTTCGTCTTTCATTATGCTTATCGTCTCGAATATTTCACACTCCTCCTCTTTAACTACAATGTCTGCAACAACCCACTCATTTGTGAAGACAGAGACCAAAAACTCACTAAGTAGCCTTCCCACATATTATGCATCCATGCATAAGTAACCTTAGTCATAGAGTCATAGAGTGATACAGCTCTGAAACAGGCCCTTCGGCCCACCGAGTCTGTGCCGACCAAAAGACACCCATTTATACTAATCCTACATTAATCCCATATTTGCAACCACATCCCCACCATTCACCTACCACCTACCTACACTAGGGGCAATTTGACAATGGCCATTTTACCTATCAACCTTCTGTATCTCTGATATGCCGTACCCTTTTCTTAGTTATCCTCTTGCTCTTAATATACTGATAAAACAACTTCAAGTTTTCCTTGATTTTACCTGCCAATAATTTTTCATGTCTTCGCTTTGCTTTTCTGATTTACTTTTTTCTTCACCCCTGTACTTTCTAACTCCTCCAGGCTTTCTAAACTATTAAGATTTTTGTGATCATCATAACATTTCTTTTTATGCTTTAACTTACCCTGTTACCTTCTGGATGACCAGGAGACTCTAGATTTGGCAGTACCATTCGTTATCTTTGTGGGTACAAGCTACGCTGTACCTGTAGTATCTCGTTTTTGAAGGCCTTTTGAATGGTTAACCACTGATTTCCCTTCAAGTAGCCATATCCAGTCCTCGTCTGCCAGATCGCCTCTCAGTTTCATAAAATTTGCCTTACCCCAATTTAGAATTTTTACTCCTGTTTTAACTGTATCCTTCTCCATAATTATGTTAAAACTAACTGCATTATGGTCACTATCTCCAAAATGATCACCCATTGTTACTTCCTGCACTTGCCCAGCTTTATTAACGAAGATTAAATCTAGAATTGCGCCCCCTCTCGTTAGGCTTGCTGCGAGCTGGCTGAAAAAAAGGTTCTCTTAAACCCAGTTCAAGAATGTTGCCCCTTATGTGTCCTTCACACTGTTTGTTTCACAGTTGATATTGGGGTAGTTGCACTCAGAGATTTGCCTACATATTTGTTCTTCTATCTACTTCTCACAATTTTGGGGTCTATAGTACACACCTGGTAGTATGGCTGCCATTTTTATTTTTGATATCCACTCATATGGCCTCGTTTGATGATTCATTTATCATATAATCCCTCCTCAAAGCTGTTATTGATACATTACCAATAATGCTACACCCCCTACTTTTTATCTCCCTCTATCTCGCCTGGGGCGTTCCAGGGATGTTGAGGCGCTTCCCTCTTTAAGCCAAGTTACCTTTATAGCAATGATTTTGTGTAGCCATGTGTATATCTATGCCCGCAGCTAATCAGCTTTATTTCCTATACTCCTTGCATTTAGATAAATATCCTTTAACAATACTAAATTCCTCTGCTGCACACTTTTCAACCTTTGTTTTCTTCTTTCTTTCACAGCTGGTCGCTATTTTTTAGCTTCCTGCTCCCTTCCCTGTAATTGTCCGATCTATAAATGTGCTCAGGTTCACAGACCCTGTCAAACTAGTTTAAACCATCCCCAGCAGCACTCTAAAACCTTCTTGCAAGGATATACGCCCCAGTACTGTTCAGGTGTAGACCATCTGCCTTGTTCAGGCCCCACCTTCCCCAGAAATGGTCCCAGTGCCCCAGAAATCTGATATTCGCCCTCCTGCACCATCTCTCAAGCCACGGATTCATCTGGTGTATTTTTCTATTTCTGTACTCACAAGTACATGGCCTTAGCAGCAATCCGGAGATTAATACTTTTGAGGACCTGCTTGCTAATCTCGTTCCTAATTTCCTAAACTCATCTTGCAGGATCTCATCCCTCTTTCCTCCTATATCGCTGGTGCCAATTTTTACCACGATCTCTGGCTGTGCACCATCTTCCTCCACAATACCCAGTAGCCTCTCAAAGATATCCATGATCGTTACACGAAGGAGGTAACAAACCATTCTGGAATCACATCATTTTTCTTTATTCATTCACGGGATATGCGCGTCGCTGGCTAGGTCAGCATTTATTGCCCATCCCTAATTGCCCTTGAGAAGGTGGTGGTGAGCTGCCTTCTTGAACGGCTGCAGTCCATGTGGGGTAGGTACACCCACAGTGCTGTTAGGAAGGGAGTTCCAGGATTTTGACCCAGCGACAGTGAAGGAATGGCGATATAGTTCCAAGTCAGGATTGGTTGTGACTTGGAGGGGTACTTGCAGGTGGTGGTGTTCCCATGTATTTGCTGCCCTTGACCTTATAGTTGGTAGAGGTCGCGTTTTTGGAAGGTACTGTCGAAGGAGCCTTGGTGCATTGCTGCAGTGCATCTTGTAGATGGTGCACATTGCTGCCACTGTGCGTCGGTGGTGGAGGGAGTGAATGTTTGTAGATGGGGTGCCAATCAAGCGGGCTGCTTTGTCCTGGATGGTGTTGAGCTTCTTTAGTGTTGTTGGAGCTGCACCCATGCAGGCAAGTGGAGAATATTCCATCACACCCCTGACTTGTGCCTTGCAGATTGTGAACAGGCTTTGGGGAGTCAGGAGGTGAGTTACTCGCCTCAAGATTCCTAACCTCTGACCTGCTCTTGTAGCCACGGTATTTATATTGCTACTCCAGTTCAGCTTTCGGTCAATGGTAGCCCCAAGGATGTTGATAGTGGGGGA
Source organism: Heterodontus francisci (assembly GCF_036365525.1). Taxonomy (NCBI): domain Eukaryota; kingdom Metazoa; phylum Chordata; class Chondrichthyes; order Heterodontiformes; family Heterodontidae; genus Heterodontus; species Heterodontus francisci. The sequence goes on along the minus strand of NW_027141982.1, from coordinate 237,086 downwards.
TTCAGCGATGGTAATGCCGTTGAATTTCAAGGGGAGATGGTTAGATTCTCTTTTGTTGGAGATGGTCATTGCCTGGCACTTGTGTGGCGCGAATCTTACTTGCCACTTACCAGCCCAAGCCTGGATATTGTCCAGGTCATGCTGCATTTCTACACGGACTACTTCAGTATCTGAGTAGTTGCGAATGGTGCTGAACATTGTGCAATTATCAGCGAACATCCCCACTTCTGACCTTATGATTGAAGGAAGGTCTTTATTGAACCAGGTGAAGATGGTTGGGCCTGGGACATTACCCTGAGGAACTTCTGCAGTGATGTCCTGGAGCTCAGATGATTAAACTCCAACAACCACAACCATCTTCCTTTGCGCTCGGTATGACTCCAGCCAGCGGAGGGTTTTCCCCCTCATTCCCATTGACCTCAATTTTGCTAGGGCTCCTTGATGCCATACTCCGTCAAATGCTGCCTTGATGTCAAGGGCAGTCACTCTCACCTCACCTCTTGAGTTCAGCTCTTTTGTCCATGTTTGATTCAGAGCTTTGGATCAGGAATTGGTTAGCTGAAACAAGACAGAGGGTGGTGGTTGATGGGAAATGTTCATCCTGGAGTTTAGTTACTGGTGGTGTACCGCAAGGATCAGTTTTGGGGCCACTGCTGTTTGTCATTTTTATAAATGACCTGGATGAGGGTGTAGAAGGGTGGGTTAGTAAATTTGCGGATGACACTAAGGTCGGTGGAGTTGTGGATAATGCCGAAGGATGTTGTAGGTTACAGTGGGACATAGATAGGCTGCAGAGCTGGGCTGAGAGATGGCAAATGGAGTTTAATGCGGAAAAGTGTGAGGTGATTCACTTTGGAAGGAGTAACAGGAATGCAGAGTACTGGGCGAATGGGAAGATTCTTGGTAGTGTATATGAGCAGATAGATCTTGGTGTCCAGGTACATAAATCCCTGAAAGTTGCTACACCATTTAATAGGGCTTTTAAGAAGGCATATGGTGTGTTAGCTTTTATTAGTAGGGGGATCGAGTTTCGGAGCCACGAGGTCATGCTGCAGCTGTACAAAACTCTGGTGCGGCCGCACCTGGAGTATTGCGTGCAGTTCTGGTCACCGCATTATAGGAAGGATGTGGAAGCTTTGGAAAGGGTGCAGAGGAGATTTACTAGGATGTTGCCTGGTATGGAGGGAAGGTCTTCCGAGGAAAGGCTGAGGGACTTGAGGTTGTTTTCGTTGGAGAGAAGGAGGAGGAGAGGTGAATTAATAGAGACATATAAGATAATCAGAGGATTAGATAGGGTGGATAGTGAGAGTCTTTTTCCTCGGATGGTGATGGCAAACACGAGGGGACATAAATTTAAGTTGAGCGGTGATAGATATAGGACAGATGGCAGAGGTAGTTTCTTTACTCAGAGAGTAGAAGGGGCGTGGAACGCCCTGCCTGCAACAGTCGTAGACTCGCCAACTTTCAGGGCCTTTAAGTGGTCATTGGATAGACATATGGATGAAAATGGAATAGTTTAGGTCAGATGGTTTCACAGGTCGGCGCAACATCGAGGGCCGAAGGGCCTGTACTGCGCTGTAATGTTCTATGTTCCATGAACCAAGGCTGTAATGAGGTCAGGAGCTGAGTGGCCCTGGCGGAACCCAAACTGAGCAACACTGAGCAGGTTGTTGCAAAGCAAGTGCCGCTTGATGGCACTGTTGATGACACCTTCCATCACTTTACTTATGATTGAGAGTAGGCTAATGGGGCGGTTGTTGGCCGGGTTCCATTTGTCCTGCTTTTTGTGTACAGGACATACCTGGACAATTTTCCACATTGCAGGTTAGATGCCTGTGTTGTAGCTGCACTGGAAAAGCTTGGCTAGGGGCGTGGCAAGTTCTGGAGCACTAGTCTTTTGTACTTATTGCCCTAATATTGTCAGGGTCCATAGCTTGTTCAGTATCAGTGCCTTCAGTCGCTTCTTGATATCACGTGGAGTGAATCGAATTGGCTGAAGTTTGGCAACAGTGATGCTGGGGACTTCAGGAGGAGGCCGAGATGGATCATCAACTCTGATGATCTGCAACCATAGAAACGCCTGTTTGTTCCCCTAAATATAGAATCCCCTATCACTATTGCTCTGTTGTCTTTCTCCTCCCTCCCAGCACAGCTGAGCTACCGTGGTGCTCTGGTCATGACTCTCGCTACATTCACCAGATAAATCCTCTCTGCCATCGGTACTCTGAACTAAATATCGGTTAGAAAATGGCATGCCCTCTGGGGACTCCTACACTACCTGCATTGAACTTCTTGACTGTCTGGCAGCTACCCAATTCCTCTCTGCCTGTGCTCCCTTAAACTCCGTGGTGACTGCGTCCTGAAACGTACTATCCACGTAGTACACTGCCTCACAGATGCGCCACAGTAACTCCAGCCACCACTCGAGTTCCGAAACCCCGAGTTCAAGCTTCTGCAGCCAGTGACACTTCCTGAAGATGCGTTCGTCAAGGTCACAGGGTGCATCCACGACTACCCTCATGCCACAGGATCCACATTCCGCTTCTCTGTGTTGCCCTGCAATTACTTAACTTTAATAAGCTGCTACTTTTTATGTAATAAATGGATTAACTTCCCCCACCCCTTCAAAAAGACCCTGTTTAATTCCCCCGTCCTTGTGAACAGATCCTACCTCAATTCCCCTCCCTGTTAACAGACCCTGTCGATAAAACGCTATGTAATTTCCCTTTCCTAGGAGCAGACATTGACTAATTTCCCATCCCTTTGAACAGACCCTGCCTAATTCCCCCCTCTCTGTGCAATGATCTTGTCCAATTCCCACCACCCTGTGAACAGGCCCTGTCTAATTCCCCCCTCCCTGTGAACAGATGCAGTCTTACTCCAAAGCTCCATAATACTGATTCTGTCTAATTACCCCCTCCCTGTGAACAGATCCTCTCTACTACACCCTCCCATTGAACAGACCTTGTCTAATTCACCACTCCCTGTCGTATTCCTCTCCTTGTGAACAAACCCAGCCTAATTCCCCTTCCTCTCTAAGTCCCCCTCCTGTCTATTTCCCCCTTCCTGCTGTGCAGACCCTGTCTAATTCCCCCTCCCTCTGAACTGACGCTTTCTAATTTCCCCCTCCGTGAGAACAGACCAGGTCTAATTCCCCATCCCTTTGGACAGACACTGTGTAATTGCCCTCTTCCTGTGTACAGACCCTGTTTAATTTCCCCGCTCATTGAAAATAGACAGTATGTAATTTTCACCTTCCTGTGAACAGAGCATAATTGCCCCACTCTCTGAAGAGACTGTCTAATTTCCCTCTCGCAGTACCTCCATCTGCTGGTGTCCCTGCCTCACTGCAGTTACTGCACCCTCTCTCCATTTCCATCTACTTATGTCCCTGCTTCACTGCAGTTACTGCCCTGTCTCACCATCTTCATCTGCTGGTATCCCTGTCTCACTCCAGTTACTTTCCTCTCTGATCATCTCCATCTGCTGGTGTCTCTGTCTCACTGCAGCTTCTGTTCCCATTCACTAAAAATCTGCCTCTCCCAACCTTTATGCATTCAACGATGGAGCATCCAGAACCCTCTGCATTGATGATTCCACAGTTTCACAACCCTTTAAATGAAGTATTTTTCCTCATCTCCTGTCTTAAATCATCACCCCCTTATCCTGAGACTTTGCCCCCGTGCTTCAGATTCCACGACTGGAGGGAAGAATCTCTCCGTGTCTATGCTATCCGGTCCATTTGGAGTTGTGTCTGTTTCAAGAACAAAGAACAAAAAACAAAGAACAGTACAGCACATGAACAGGCCATTCGGCCCTCCAAGCTTGCGCCGATCTTGATGCCTGCCTAAACAAAAACCTTCTGCACTTCCAGGTACCGTATCCCTCTATTCCCATCCTATTCATGTATTTGTCAAGATGCCTCTTAAAAGTCGCTATCGTACCTGCTTCCACCACCTCCCCTGGCAGCAGGTTCCAGGCACTCACCACCCTCTGTGTAAAGAAATTGCCTCGCACATCCCCTCTAAACTTTGCCCCTCTCACCTAAAACCTATGTCCCCTAGTAACTGAGTTATCGCAATGAGATAACCTTTCATTCCTCTAATTCCAGAGAATACAGGCCCAGTATATCTGATCTCTCTCCTTCTGTCAGATTTGTCTGTGGCTGCACCCCCTTTAGAATTGCATCCTTTAGTTCATAACACCTCTCCTCTTTCTCCATGGCCGTGGAGCTGGAGGAGATGGGCATGGGTCTTCATGAATACATTGCATCTGTCATCACAAAAGAGCGGATGATGCATTCATTGTCGTAATGGAGAAGGGGTTTGACATGTTCGATGTGATAAACAGTGAGAGGGGAAATATTAAGTGGTTTAACATCTTTGAAAGCCGATAATTCACCAGGCTCAGACTGTTAAGAGGTGAAATGGAGGGAATAGCAGAGACACTGACCATCATTTTGCATCTCTGGTTACAGGTGTTGTGCCAGAGGACTGGAGGACTGCTAACGTTGTACCGTTCATTAAAAAGGGAGAAAGGGACATACTGAGTAACTACAGGCCTTTCCGCTGAACCTCAGTGGAGGCCAAATTATTGATTAAAATTCTGATAAACAGTATGAATCGTAATTTAGAAAGATGCCAATTAATCAAGCACAGTCATCATGTGAGAATTGCGTCAGACTAGCTGGATTTAATTTTTTGTTGGTGTACCAAGGATGGTCGATGAGGGTAACAGCTCATCACCACCTTCTAAGGGAAATTAGGCAACAAATGCTGGTCTTGTCACTGACGCCCAGATCTCAACAAAGAATTTAATACAGTGTCAGCTCCTGCACATGTACTGTACACAAAGTGTATAGGGAATGATTCACTCCTGTCTTTTACTGTGTGTTTCAGTGTCTCCATGCCTGTGTCTCTATCACGGTTTAAGCACTAACCTTACATTACTGAGGAGTCAGCCTCTGAAATAAATGTTCAAGTGCTGTGGTAACATAAAATAGCCACTGTGAACAAGCTGAAAATTGCTGCTCGATGTTTGTGGATATCTCCATTCTGAGAGAGGATAGAGAGTCAGAAGAACAGGCAGAGAGAAAACACAGACTGAGCGCATGACCAAGACACAGTGAGTGATAGTTGGTATTTAGTCAGAGAACATCTGAAGAGAAGGGGATTATTTAATCCCTCAACGTTGTTCTGCATTTAATGATCTCATGGCTGATCTTTGACCTAAATCCATGTACTCATATCACTTAATAACATTGGTTAACAAAAATATAGCAAACTCAGATTTAAAAATGAACAAGTGGCTCAGCATCAATTGCCGTTTGTGTAAGACAGTTCCAAACTGATGCCACACCTGGTGTGTTGATTTGTGAAAGGCTTTTAGACTGTGATTCGTGAAAGGCTTTTAGACTGTGTTCTGATTTTTAGACAATATCCCCAAGTTCTACACTCTGCAACCGGGAGGGGGTGGTTGAGGGGGGGGGGGGGTGGTGGTGGGTGGGCGGGGGGATAGGTTCTCCAAGACTAACACAGAGGATTCCCTTATTATCTTGAAAACATTGATCAAACCAACCCTTGACCTTCTAAATTCCAGGGATACAGAGTAAAGCTCTATCTACACTGTCCCATTAAACACTCCCAAGCCATGTGCATCGTGTGGTTACACACAGAGTAAATTTCCTTCTGCATTGTCCTGTTGAACTCCTCTTACATTCTGGGAGAGGAGTGGAGAGGAACGGAGTGGACCTGTGGGTAGAACGCCGGGTGTGTAGCCTATAAATCGACCCCGACAATCGAGGCCCAGTCTCTTACATTCCTGGAGAGGAATGGAGAGGAACGGAGCGGACCAGTGGAGAGAACGCCGGAAACGGAGCCCATAAATCGAGCACCGGGATCCAGGCCCAGTCCCTTACATTCCGGGAGCGGAATTCTCACACCTATACACTTTGAGATCTCCTTCTCCCGTCTGCTCCCACATGCGTTCACGTCTTCAGAAGAAGGAATTTTCCTCCACACAACATCATATGGCAGATTGGTCAACCGTGCCCGTCTAAGAGCGAAGACCAAAGTACGAAAGGTTCTCATCAGGGAATTCCTTTTTGCTGACGATGCTGCATTAACATCCCACACAGAAGAGTGTCTGCAGAGACTCATCGACAGGATTGGGGCTGCCTGTAACGAATTTGGCCTAACCATCAGCCTCAAGTAAATGAACAACATAGGACAGGAAGTCAGAAATGGTCCATCCATCAATATCAGTGACCACGCTCTGGAAGTGGTTCAAGAGTTCACCTACCTCGGCTCCACTATCACCAGTAACCTGTCTCTCGATGCATAAATCAACAAACGCATGGGAAAGGCGCCCGCTGCTATGTCCAGACTGGCCAAGAGAGTATGGGAAAATGGCGCAGTGACAAGGAACACAAAAGTCCTTTTGTATCAAACCTGTGTCCTAAGTACCTTGCTCTACAGCAGCGAGGCTTGGACAACGTATGCCAGCCAAGAGCGACGTCACAATTCATTCCATCTTCGCTGCCTCAGATGAATCCTTGGCATCAGGTGGCAGGACCGTATCTCCAACGCAGAAGTCCTCGAGGCAGCCAACATCCCCAGCATATACACCCTACTGTGCCAGCGGTGCTTGAGATGGCTTGGCCATACGAACCGCAGGGAAGATGGCAGGATCCCCAGAGACACATTGTGCAGCGAGCTCGTCACTGCCATCAAACCCACCGGCCGCCCATGTCTCCGTTTTAAAGACGTCTGCAAACGCGACATAAAGTCCTGTGACATTGACCACATGTCTTGTGAGTCAGTTGCCAGTGATCACCAGAGATGTCGGACAGCCATAAAGGCGGGGTTAATGAGTGGCGAGTCGAAGAGACTTAGCTGTTGGCAGGAAAAAGACAGAAGGGCAAGGAGAGAGCCGACTGTGTAACCACCCCGACAACCAATTTTATCGGCAGCGCCTGCGGAGGAGTCTGTCTGTCTGGAGTTTGCCTTTATAGCTACTCTAGTTGCTGCTTCACAAACCACTGGCCACCTTTAGGCGCTTACCCATTATCTCTCGAGTCAAAGCGGCCAAAGAATAGAATAGAATTCAAATAATGAAGTACTATCAGTGAAGAACTAATTTTATGATGTTTACTCATGCAGTAAGTAAGGAATAGGAACTTTCTACAAAATAAAATGAGGACCTGACCGAAATAAACATAGAGGGATCAAGTCCAACAGCAAAATGAACTCAATTTGACAGCACACAACTCAACATCACTTTCTCTCACAAATTGTTCTGGACATTGCAGCATTTGATGACATCGAATTATTCGCACTGCTGCTTCTTTCTCTTTCTCTTTACTTTTGCTTATCTCTTTCCCTTGGTTTCGTTCTCCCTGCTCCTGTTCTCCTTCCCTATTTCTCTGAAGTACACGCTGCAAACACGTCACTTTTTACATACGATGTATTTCTAACATTCTGCGCCTGTGTTCTGTTCATCAGCTCCGTGTTCAATGGTTCTAATCTCAGTTTCAGTCTTTTCTGCAGTGAAATCTCTGTGAATATATTAATGTGTCTGCAGAACATCCAAGTCTCCACCTGTTCACCTACACGCTTCACTTCATCTACAATGCATGGAATAAACAGGATTGAAAGCTTCTTTCAGACAAACCTCACAATCATTGAAATTCCTTCTCCTGGAATTGTAAAGTACACTGTTGGAATGTGGTATTTTCTAAATGAATGAAACGTCAAGATCAGCGCTGCAGCTGATAATCTACAGTTAAATGGGAGACTCTTAATTCCAACTGATCGAGTGTAAACCAATAAAACATCACACCAATAATTTATATTGTACAATATAGTGCAGTGACAGTGAATGCTCCACAGTGAATCAGACAACGTGATGAGAAAGAGTCAGCAGCAAACTCAGTTCTGTAGCCAGACCTTTGAAGGAGCGTCAGTCACGAACATAATGAAATGTTATATTATAACAGTGATAACCAATAAATAATTGAAATCCCAGTTAAATTGGACCCTGTCATTGGAGAAGGAGAAAATCGTGTTGTCCCCTTGTAACACTGAAACCATGTGTTGTCTCATTATCAATTATGAAGAAATTAATAAATAAATGAAATATATTCCAGGACAAGTCAGATCCATAATATACACCTATTAAAAGCTCCTGATGGTCTGATTCTTGATCCTCACCGAAACGCCTCATTCAAGAGCATTCAATACAGAGAATAATACAGGAACAACGCCAGGGTTACTGAAAACAATACCATTAAAGACATAATACAACGGCTGTTAGGCTGAAATATTATACAATGAGGAGATTCAATCAACAAATTGCTGGAAAAAGAACACACAGTGAGACATAATACAGAGTAGAGTAGCACCGCTGACATCGCTTCACACCATTAACAGATGAGATACTGGCTTACCAGGAACGCCAATTGCTGCAATTACACGATAATAAATGCCTTCTATCTGAAAGATTACTGGCTGTCCCATTTCTGTGAGAAGCAGAGACTTCTGTTAGACTGGAATCCGCAGCTCCAGCAGGCAGTCTGAGCTGATCCATTCCAATGGGTCCTGATGTATACAGGAATGCGTCTCCACAGACACTGTTATACCCCTGCTCATTGCTATTAGTTACACTCACGTGAACAAACACATTGCTTTAGCAGCTTTGACTCTGATATAAATAACGTGGTGTATAGAACACTATCATTTTAATTTCAATGACATTTTCTTAGCAAGACCTCTATCAGGAATAAACCTGAAATCTGTACTCATCCTGGACAGATGCTGCAATTATGTGTGGCGTCATTTACTTTATCCATAGTGTTGTCTTGAACTTCTTCACTCTTGCCTTTTATGTTGTAAATGTAACTGATCTGTTTACAGCGGACACTGAATCCAGGGACAAATACAATCCAGTTTCACTCATTTCCTGCCTTTTCCCAGTTAAACTGTTAGCTTTGAGTCCCCGATTCGGGATCACGTTGAGGGTTGGAGCCGAGAAATCACTGTTTGTGATACGAGGGAGCAAACACTGCGCATATCCATTGGGAGGCAGTCAAGTCGTGATAATATCACTGGGCTCGTAATCCAGAGGCCCATCCTACATTTGTCTAGTTCGCTTTGTCTTCATCACAAACTGCAGACTTGTCATTGATTCCATCACCATTCCTAGCTGCTGCATAAGGCTGAATTTTGTTTTCATTTTTTATTTGTTCCTGTAATGTGGGCTTTGCTGGCTGGGCCAGCATTTATTGTTCAACCCGAATAGTCGTTGAACTGAATGGAGTGACCATTTTTAGTAGTCAGCCGCATTGCTGTGGGTCTGGAGTCATATAGAGGCAATTGCAGGTAAGGATAACAGATTTTCTTCCCGAAAGGCCATTCGTGAACCAGATGGTTTGTTACAACAACTGAAATGGTTTCATGGCCACCATTAAAACTAGCTTTTTTCTAATTCCAGATTTCTTAACTGAATTCAAATTTCACCATCTGCTCTGGTCAGATTCGAACCCCAGAGCACTACCCTTCGTCTTTCGATTACGAGTTTAGCAATATTACGAATGTACCACCGCCTCCCCATCTGGTGTTTTCTGACATATGATACCTATTTATTCCCTGACCTGAGGTTCTGACCCGATGTTTGCTCCATCAGAAATGACGACTCCATCCACATCCATATCGTATACCTGCCCCTGCCTGAGCCCATCAAGCGCTGTAAACGCTCAATCACTCATCTGTGTAAGATTATTAGGTTAGTAAAATCTCCTAACCAGAGTATTCATTGTAAAAATCTAGTTATTGCAAACTAAGAATTGACTTATTATTATAAACTATGTTTATTAGATTCCTTCTTTGTCGTGTGGTAAAGTGGGAAAACCTAGGAAATAGGGCACAGTATAGCCAAGATGTCAAGGTGAAGGGATTCTGAAAGATTATGTCAAATTTTAAAATGTTTAATTGCAGCAAAAGGGTGAGACCTTGACAGCAGACAGTGAAAAAAGGTTCTGGATAGATTTGTCTGATACTGGTTAGATAGGAAGAAATTTTTTCCTTTAGGGGAGTGGTCAAGAACCAGGTGGCATAGATTTAGAGTAAGGGGCAGGAGGTTTAGAGGGTATTTGAGGAAAGAAAACACCCAGCGCGTGGTAGGAATCTGGAATGCACTGCCTGAGAGGTGGTGGAAGCAGGAGGCCTCACAACATTTAAGAAGTAGTTAGATGAGCACTTGATACACCATAGTATGCAAGGCTACGGGCCGAGTGGAGTGCAGGAATATTGGATTAGAATAGCTGGGTGCTGGATGGATGGCACAGACACGATGGGTCGAAGGGTCGTTTCTGTGCTGTATAAATCTATGACTCTATGACTCTATGAGATAAGGAACATCAAAATGTAAAAGCAATGAGATAAAGTAGTCAACACAGAGGGATACTACCTGTGCAAATTCAAAAGGTTAGCGCCAATCACAAAATGATCCTTGGTTGGTTAAGAACAAAGAACAAAGAAAATTACAGCACAGGAACAGACGCTTCGGCCCTCCAAGCCTGCGCCGATCCAGATCCTCTATCTAAACATGTCGCCTATTTTCTAAGGGTCTGTATCTCTTTGCTAGAAAGGCATCGTTAAATACGAAATGTACACTGATTGGGAGAGGGGAGGGTTAACTGGAAAGTTGCCAGAATAAAATAAGTCCTGTCTTTGATACTATATGGCAGAGAACTTTCGAAAGAAGCTGGAGAGAGATCGACCAAAAACTAGATGGCCAACAGCTACGAGAGAAAGCTGTGTGCTCTGCCATCCAGTCTCTAATATGGGTGATATCTGCCTTAGGCTGTTAATTACTGTCTGAGTTTTGACATTGGTTTATCTGAAAACTTAGCAAACTGGTCTTTGCCTTTCCCCAAAGCCTTGCAAATATTTTCCTTCGGGTTCTTATCCAATTCCCTCTTGAAAGCCATGATTGAATCTTCTTCCAGCAAACTCTAAGCCAGTGCACTCCAGATCCGAACCACTCACTGCATAAAAAATAAATTTCCTCACGTTGCCTTTAGTTCTTTCACCAATCACTTTAACTCAGGATTCTGTAGTTCACGACCCCATTTGCCAATGGGAGCAGTTTCTCCATTTCTAATTTGTCTGGATCCCTCGTGACTTTGAACACCTGTAACAAAAATCCTCTCAAGTTTCTCTTCTCTATGGAGAAACTCCAGCTTCTCCAGTATATCCACGTATCTGAAATCCCCCATTCCTGGAACGAAGCACATGTTTATTTTTTCTCCACCCTCTCTAATGTCACTACATTATTTCTAAAGGGCGGTGCCCAGAATTGGACACAATACTCGAGTTGAGGTGAAACTAGTGTTTTACAAGCGTCCATCATACCTTTTTTGCTCTTGGTTTTGATGCCTCTATTTATAACGCCTAGGACCCCTTATGCCTTTTAAAAACTGTCCCAACCTGCCCTGCCACATTCACTGATTGGTGCACATATACACACCCAGGTCAGTCTGTTCCTGCACCCACTTTAGAGCTGCATCCTTTAGTTTATGTCGCCTCTCCTCCTTCCTGCCTATGGAGAAGCAAGATGTTGGAACGGTTCTTAATCAATACTTTACATTTGTCTTCCCAAAAAAGAGGACGATGCAGCCATTATGATGAAGATGAATGCGCTTAAAATATTGCATGGGATAAACATATAGAGAGGAAATTGTAAGACAAGCCGCCACCTGCCAAGACTGAGACACATATTATTTTGTCACATGAACTTAAAAACGTAAGTTGCAAGCCCTGACTGGAAGGAAGTTTGCATAATACCAGAAAATGTGGAAACAATGGGGACCTAACAGTTGCTTCCCCAATACACAGATGTGGTCTGACCAGTTTTATTCACATGACTAGCTGGGTGATTTTTTGAATTTGAACTTCCAGCAAAGGATTTGAACTCAGAACGCCATGTGCTCATGGACTGAGAACATCTCCTCGCCTGTCTGCCTGACTCCACCTCTTCCCACGGAACCGAACCATGTGAAAACACGTGAAACTCAAAGAGAGGAAGGTTTTCTATGTGAACAAGGTTTTAAGAAGACTGCTTGTCCCCGATGAAACTCATGACCATATCTTCAATCAAGGATTAAGGCGACCTCGAGAACCAGTAACAAGATATTGCCTCAAACTTTTATACTTATATTTTGCTCTGCTCTCTTCTGTCCCAATCTGTATGTTTATTTAGCGTGTTCATGCTGGCATGGAGCGTTGTATATCCGTAGGCGTGAACCATATTATAGTTTGAGCTTAAGGTTTAATACATTTATTTTTTCTGTTTTAAATCATTGAAAGCCTGTTTGTGCTCATTTCTTTGTCTTATAATTGGAGACTATGAACAAGTATTCGCTAAAAGTGGAGCTCAAAATACAGTGCATCTGCAATTAAACCCTGTTACAATAATACCCATTAAAGAGAGAAGCAGACGTCTAGACATTGCTACCCTGTTTGTAAGAGAACTTGGGAGCTGGCATCATAGAGTGATACAGCCCGTCGGCCCACCGAGTCTGTGCCGACCATCAACAACCCATTTATACTAACCCTACATAAAGCCCATATTTCCTACCACATCGCCACTATTCTCCTACCAGCTACCTATACTAGGGTCAATTTACAATGGTCAATTTACCAATCAGCCTGCAAGCTTTTGGCTGTGGGAGGAAACCAGAGCACTCTGCAGAAACCCACGTACTCATAGGGAGAACATGCAAACTCTGGACAGGCTGTAACCAGAACCAAACCCGGGTCACTGGAGCTGCGATGCTAACCAATGCACCACTGTGCTGTCCAGATCCTTATCCACAGACGAACGAGTGAAAATTGAAGTGAGAAGCCAAATTGTGACCAATCATAAAAAGCAAGTTTTCTTGTTGTTTTGTATGATTGCACATTAACATGCCTGCAACTAAAGCAAGTTGTTCCCAAAGCCAGGGGGAAGTAACTTGGGATAAGTTTAAAGCACCGTCTATGGAGGAGTTGAGCAAAATGGCTGAACAGTGTGGGACCACTGTACGTGGCAAGGCTAGGAGGTCAGAACTACTAAAGCTGGTGGCCCACCACTTTTCCCTTGCATCTGAAGAATAGTAACAGGTTTTGAAGCAGAATCCGAAAGGGTAGCGTTAGCACAGATACAATTGGAACAGAGGAAACTTGAATTTGAGGAAAGAGAGAGGGGGAAAGAAAGAGCATTCCAAAAGGAAGGTGAAGAAAATTAAAGGAAGGAGAGACAGGGAAAGACAGGAGAAGGAAAGCGGGAGAGAGAGAAAGACTATTCTGGAAAGAATGTAAAACACGAGAGTTGAAGTGGCTTGTGCTAGCTAGCAGGCGACAGAGAAATGCCAGTGAAAGCATGTCCAATATGGATGATCAGAATCGTGGACTGGATAGAAGATTGCTACAACTCGCCCAACAGATTCCAAAATGTAGTGAGGAAGATGCGGAAGTACTTTTTGTGTCCTTCGAGAAACTGGCAAGGCAGCTAAAATGGCCAGCTGAAACCTGGTCTCGTTCCCTGCAAAGCAAACTAACTGGAAAAGCCCATGAGGTATATTCCTTGCTGCCAGATGAGAGTTCATCAAACTATGAACTGACCCAAAATGCTATGCTCGGGGCATTTAAATTAGTACCCAAAGACTACCGCCAAAAGTTTAGAACCCTCTAAAAGCAAGTCAATCAAGCTGAAATGGAGTTTGAAGGACTAGGCAGCTGGATTTTGACCAGTGGCTGAGGGCTTTAAAAATAGAACTCAGCTATGGAACTCTCAGAGAAGTGATCCTGTTAGAGGAATTTAAAAGCTCTCTCCCATTCTCAATAAAAACTCACTCCGCGGTGCAGCGGGTTCGCAGAGCCCGGTAAGCGGCCGTTCTGGCCGACGAGTTTGCTTTAATTTATAAGTCAGTTTCCCGGGGACAACCTTTTCTAATAACTTCCAAAAATCTGAAAAGGGCAAAGGGCGTGAAGGTGATATCTGCCCAGGCAGTCGTGAAAGAGAGAAGACAGCAGGAGACACAGGGGTCACTCCTCCGGGAAGGTGCTGTGAGCAAGAGTGAGACCCGGAGACCTGTGTGCTTCCATTGTAACAAGGCAGGGCATTTAAAAGCTGACAGCTGGAAAGTAAAGGGGAAACCGATAGGGTTAATCAGGGCACACCCGTTCAGTGCAGACGGAACCCTGATTGAAAACACAGAACAATATGTGGCTTTAACTGCAGCAAGAGTGCAATCCAGGAATCTTATTACGGTCAGTGCAGGAAAAGCTAATAAGAGTCCTGAACGTTATCAGAGATTTGTATCTGAAGTTCGAGTGGGCAAAGGAAGCCAATAGTGATTCAAAGGGATACAGGGGCCACCAGATTCCCTTTACAGGGCAACAGTCTCAGCTTCTCCTCAGAGCGTGCAGTGAAACACAAAATGGTGCTGAATTGTCTTGGAGCTGCTAATTCTGTCCATATCTGCATTTGTATATCGTGCGTGCATGCTAGCATGGCTGTATCATGTATCTGTAGGAGTGAACGGTATTAGAGTTTAACTTTCAGTGTTAATAAATTTCATCTTTCTGCTTTAAACCAAAGAAAGCCTCTTTGTTCTCATTTCTTTGCCTTATAATAGGAAACCTTGAAAAAGGATTCACAAAAAAGGGGAGCTCAAATTACAGTGTGTTTAAAATTAAACCCTATTACATTTCGACCAGGTAAAGACAGTAACGGACCCCTAGAAATTGCTCACCAGGCCATAACAAAATATTAAGGGGTGGGGGGGGGAAGTGGGGGTGGGGTTAGCATCAGGCGCAGGCTGTTTAGAGAAACAATGGGGGAACTAGCGGCGGTTCTGCCCATCATTTTCCAATCCTCCCTGGTTGCAGACGTGATGTCAGGGGACTGGAGGGGATGAAAACGAGTGGGAGAGCGATAAATATATGGAATTCTATCTTAAGTGGTACAGATAGGCGTTTCTGTGGACGCAAACGTGACTCCAGGATGGCATGTTGCCTCTCTGGTGCTCGGGTCAAGAATGTCACGGAGTGGCTGCAGGACATTCTGACGGGGAGGGTGAACAGTCAGAGGTCGTGGTACACATTGTTAACAACGACATAGTTAGAAAGAGGGATGAGGTCCTGCAACAAGAATTTAGTGAGCTATGTAGCAGATTAAAAAACAGGACCTCAAAAGGCTGTAATCTTTGGATCACACCCGGTTCTACGTGCTGCTGAGTATAGGAATAGGAGGATTGAGCAGATGCATGCGTGGATGTTGAGATTGTGCAGGAGGGAGGGCTTCAATTTCCTGGATAACTGGGTCTGTTTCTGACGAAGGTGGGACCTGTACAACTTGGACGGGTGGCACCTGGACCGGAATGGGACAAACATCCTTGCTATGAGGATTGAGAGTGCTGTTGGGGGCGGCGGGGGGTTAGGCGGTTTAAACGAAATTGGCAGTGGAATGGGATACAGAGTGGAGGTGCAGTACAGGGTGATGCACAGTCAAATAAAGAACAGAAATTGAATCAGTCTGGAAGGCAGAGCAAATATAGACCTGTTAAGGCGCAAGCGAATAATGCAAGGCTGGATTGCATTTATTTACAAGTAAGGCCGATGAACTGAGGGCGTTAATGTACTCATGGGAATATGATGTTTATTGCTATAACAGAGACATGGTTGAGGAAAGAGCAGAACGAGCAGCTCAATATTCCAGAGTACAGAATCTTCAGACGTGACAGGGTAGATGTTAAAAGAGAAGGTGGCATTGCACTGTTGATGAAGGAGACAATTGCTGCAGTAAGGAGGGATAATACATTAGGAGGTTCTTCAAATGCAGCCATATGGGTATAACTTAAAAATAAAAAGGGGCAATCGCTTGGCTGGGAGTGTAGTACAGGCCTCCGGACAGTCAGGGGAGATAAAGGAGCAAATGTGTAGGTAAATATGAGAGAGGTGCAAAACTAATCGGGTTATAATATTAGGGGATTTCAACTTCCCCAATATCAACTTGGATAGTCTTAGTGCAAAAGGCTTAAAGGGGGTTGAATTCTTAAAGTGCACACAGGAGAGCTTTTTGATCCAGCACGTCGAAAGTCCTACAAGAGAAGGGGCAGTACTAGACGTAATCCTAGGGAATGAAGCTGGACAAGTGGTAGAAATGTCAGTGGGGGAGCATTTCGGGGAGAGTGGCCATAGCTCTGAAGGATTTACGGTAATTATGGAAATGTACAGAAAGTGGGCCGGAAATAAAGGTACTGAATTGGGGGAAGGCCGATTTCAATATGATAGTACAAGATCTGGCCAAAGTGGACTGGGAACTGCTGCTTGTGCGAAAGTCTACATCAGACCAGTGGGAGTAATTCAAAAAGGAAATAGTGAGAGTTCAGAGCCAACATGTATCCGATAAGGTGAAGGGTAGGACCAATAAGTCCAGGGAACCATGGATGTCAAGGGATATAGAGGATTATTTAGTTTAGTTTAGAGATACAGCACTGAAACAGGCCCTTCGGCCCACCGAGTCTGTGCCGACCATCAACCACCCAGTTATACTAATCCTACACTAATCCCATATTCCCACCACATCCCGATATTCCCCTGCCACCTACCGATACTAGGGGTAATTTATATAGGCCAATTAACCTATCAACCTGCAAGTCTTTGGCATGTGAGAGGAAACCGGAGCACCCGGAAGAAACCCATGCAGACACAGGGAGAACTTGCAAACTCCACACAGGCAGTAC
The DNA here is from genome assembly GCF_036365525.1 of Heterodontus francisci. NCBI lineage: Eukaryota > Metazoa > Chordata > Chondrichthyes > Heterodontiformes > Heterodontidae > Heterodontus > Heterodontus francisci. Next base: position 220,300 of record NW_027141982.1, on the reverse strand, counting down.
CCATAATTGAACCCGGGTCGCTGGAGCTGTGAGGCTGCGGTGCTAACCACTGCGCCACTGTGCCGTGGGTAAGGAAAATAAAAAGGAGGCTTATGGCAGATTCAGAGCGCTCAATACAACGGAGGCCCTGAATGAGTATAAAAAGTGTAGAGTGTACTCAAAAAGGTAATTAGGAGAGAGAAGAGGGGGCAGTAAAAAATCAACAGCGGGCAATATAAAGGAAAATCCCAAGGGGTTTTATAAGTATATTAAGAGCAAGTGGATAACCAGAGAAAGAGTGGGGCCCATTAGGAAACAGAGTGGTCACCTATGTGTGGAGACAGAGGACATAGGTGAGGTTTTAAATAATTACTTTTCATCTGTGCTCACTATGGAGAAGTATGATGTCGGTGCAGAGATCAGAGGGGGGCATTCTGATATACTTGAACAAATTAGCATTGAACAGGAGGAAGTATTACCGGTTTTAGCGGGCTTAAACGTGGATAAGTCCCCAGGCCCAGATGAGATGTATCACAGGCTGTTATGTGAGGCAAGAGAAATGATTGCCGGTGTTCTGACACAAATGGTCAAATTCTGTCTGGCCACAGGAGAGGTACCAGAAGACTGGAGGGCAGTGCATGTGATACCGTTATTCAGGAAAGGTTGCATGGATAAACCCGTTGATTCCAAGCCAGCGAGTCTAACATCAGTGGGAAAGAAACTTTTGGAAAAAATTCTGAGTGACAGGATGAATTTACACTTGCAGAGGTAGGGATTAATCAGGCTTTTGATAAGGTCCAGTATGGAAGAATGGTTAAGAGTCCATGGGATCCATGGCAATTTGGCAAATTGGATCTACAATTGGCTCAGCGGCAGGAGACAGAGGGTGATGGTTCAGGGCTGTTTTGCAAGTGGAAGCCTATGACCCATGGTGTATAGCAGGGATTGGTGCAGAGACCCTTGCAGTTTGTAGTGTACAGTAAGGATTTAGACCTGAATATAGGGGGGATGATCAGTAAATTGGCAGATGACACAAAAATTGGCGGCGTCGTAAATATAGAGGAAGAATGCCGTAGATTAAATAACGGTATAGATGGGCTGGTAAGCTGGGCAGAGGAACGTCAAATGGAATTTAATCCTGAGAAATGTGAGGTGATGCATTTTGGGAGTACTAACAAGCAAGACATCATGCAATGGATGGTAGGACCCTAGGACATACAGAGGAGCAGAGAGACGTTGGTGTACTTGTCCATAGATCACTGAAGGTAGCAGCACAGGTAGATAAGGTGGTTAGGAAGGCATTTGGGGTACTTGCCTTTATTAGCCGAGGCATAGAATATAAGAGCAGATAGCTTATGATGAAGCTGTATAAAACACTAGTTAGGCCACAGCTGCAGTACTGTGTTCAATTCTGGTCACCACACTATAGGAAGGATTTGATTGCACTGGAGAGGGTGCACTGGAGATTCACAAGGTTGTTGCTTGGGCTCAAGAATTTCAGCGATAAAGAGAGACAGGATAGGCTAGGGTTGTTTTCCTTAGCGCAGCGAAGGCTAAGGGGGGACCAGATTGAGGTATGCAAAATTATGAGGGACATTGATAGGATAGATAGGAAGAAACATTTTCTATTATTGGTCTATAACCAGGGGGCATACACTTAAGGGAAGGAGCAGTAGATTTAGAGGGGATTTGAGGAGAAATTAATCAACCAGAGGCTTGTTGGTATCTGGAGCACACTGTCTGAAGGAGTGGTAGAGGCAAGAGCCCTCAGAACAGTTAAGAAGTAATTCGATGAGCACTTGAAACGCCATAACATACACGGCGACAGGCCAAGTGCTGGAAAATGGGATTAGAATGGATGCGTCCTTCATGACCAGCACAGACATGATGGGCCGAAGGGCCTGTTTCTGTGCTGTATAACTCTGTGACTCTATGGAGACCAGTCTCCCAACCCTACCGTCAGCCTTGTAGCGACTCATGAATTCATGTCTTTAACAAAATGGTCAATGGTTCTGGTAGAATTTCTGTCTTTGCTGACGGGTTTAAAAAGCTGATGTAATTGATAGCTTTATAAACAAAGATGTTGGCTATAAAAGTCAGATGGAGAGAAAGATAGAGGGGAATGGAGGGTAAGACAATTGCGGAGAGAGAGAAAGCTGGAGGTGGAGAGGGAGAAAGACACAGGGGTTGGGAGAGAGACAGAGAGAGGGAGAAAGACAACGAGTGGGAAGAAGGGAGTCAGGGAGAGACAGAGAGAAACAGAGAGGAGGGGAGAGAGGGACGGAGAGAGAGAGGGAGAGGGACTGAGAGAGAGGGAGGGTGTGATAGAGGGAGGGTGAGAGAGACAGAGAGAGGGAGGGAGAAAGAGAGAGAAAGATAGAGGGAAAGAGAGAGACACAGGGATGGGGGATAAAGAGAGAGAGAAAAGCACAGAGAGGGAGAGAGAGGGAGACAGAGGGATGGAGGGAGAGGGGCAGAGAGAGAGACAAAGGGATGAAGAGGTAGTAGCTTAGAGAGAAAAGGATAGAGAGAGGGCTGAGAGAGCGGGGAAGGAGAGCGAACAGAGAGATGATTAGGGAGGGAAATGAGAATGACAGAGAGGGAAAGAAAGAGGAAGGAATAAGAGGGAGACTGAAAGAGGAAGGGGGAAATTGAGAGACTGCAATGGAGAGAGAGAGACAGAGAGAGAGAGAGACAGAGAGAGACAGAGAGAGAAAGAGAGAGAGAGAGAGAGAGAGACGGAGAGATAGCTTCTCCAAGTCTACCCTGTCCAATCGAGCACTCTCAGAGAAGGTACCAAACAGGTTAGATAAAGAGTAAAGCTCGTTTAAACATCCCTGGAATGTCAGAATAATCCGGGTCAATCACTGTGCCTGGGTCAGGCTCAAGGCTCAGCTGCCTCAGTCACTGAGACGCTTTTGTATCACTTGCCTTAATGTAACTGGGTTCCAGGTTTGGGAGCAGGACAGGCACTTGCGATTTGGAGGACTTTTTAGGTGGAGGATAAGCATCAGAAATCTCTCAGTGAGTCAATACAGACCAGCGAGAATTAAAAAAAAGAAAATTTTTGTTGAATTTGTGAAGCTTGCATTGTGAAATGCTTTAGTATTTGGTGAGAATATTGAACCAGTGATATGTTGCTCCAGTGCGATGAACTGATTCTATATTACCATATTGCAACGATAAGTTACCGTGTGTAATGAGAGTAAAATGATTTGCAGCATCCCTTCATATAGTATACTTTGCTGCCTGTATTTTATGAATACAGTCATAAAATATTCACAAAATGTTGTTATTTATACCATGATAGACAGGTGAAGTGTTTATTTAGTCTGTGATTTAACTGGACACCAAAGATAGCCAAAATGGTGGAAGAGAGTGATAGCCAGAGAGAGAGGGACAGAGGCAGAGTAACAGAGAGGTACAGAGAGATAGAAATGGAAATAAAACAGAGAGATCAGAAGGGATAGAGACAGAGGCAGTGAGTTATCAATGCAAGGAGACTCTGAGACACTTTAGAAGCAGTGGAATTGGGAGACTGGCTGTGTGGGGACCCAGAAGCAACCTTCTGGGAATCGTGACAGAGACAGACTCTTCCTCTCTACTTATAAAATGAAGGGAGTAACCCCTCTATGCGTATCGTGGAAGCAGCTCCCGTCTACGTAGAAAGTGGAAGGGGCTCCCCCTCTGCGTATGAAATGGAGGGAACTCCCCCTCTACATTGCAATAAAACCATATATTATCTATTAATCGCACTGAGACAAAATGTAATTGGGTCAACATTCTCACCAAATACCAAAGTAATCAGGAATGCTTTGTCTCTGTCTTCATAAAAGAGGGGGAATGATGCAGACATTGTAGGTAAAGAGTTGGAGTGTTCAATAGACAGGGCCTATTGCATTAGAAACTGAGAAATGGTCTCGTACAGTTCAATCTGAGACTGGGTGAAACGCAGCATAAGCAGTTAGTTGGCGGCACAGTGGTGCAGTGGTTAGCACCGCAGCCTCACACTCCAGCGACCCGCGTTCAATTCTGTGTACTACCTGTGTGGAGTTTGCATGCTCTCCCTGTGTCTGCGTGGGTATTCTCCGGGTGCTCTGCTTTCCTCCCACAGCCAAAAGACTTGCAGGTTGGTAGGTAAATTGGCCCTTAGAATTATATCGAACTCTTTGTTGTATGTATTTAATGATTTGGCCTCAACTGCTTTCCATGGTAGAGAATTCGACCAGTTCACCATTCACTCAGTGAAGAAATCCCTCCTCATCTCAGTCCTACATGCCTTACCCCGTTTCCTTAGATTGTAACGCCTGGTCCTGGACTCCCCCGCCATCGGGAACATCTTCCCTGCCTCTAGTCTGCCCATTCCTGTAAAAATTTTGTAGGTATCTATGCGATCTCCTCTCATTCTTCTAAACTCTAGCGAACACACGCCTAATTGACCCTATCTCTCTTCATACGCCACTCCTGCCATCCCAGGAATCAGTCTGGTTAACCTTCGCCGCACGCCCTCCATTGCAAGAGCATCCTTCCTCATATAAAGAGAGCAAAACTGCACAGAGTACTCCAGATGTGGTCTCACCAAGCCTTGCATAATTGCAGCAGACATCCTTGCTCCTGTACTCGAATCCTGTCGCGATAAAGGCCAACATACCATTTGCCTTCTTAATTACCTGTTGCACCTACATGCTTACATTCAATCTATCGCATTCAGATAATAATCTGCCTTTCTGGTTTTGCCACCAAAATGAAAAACCTCACATTTATCCACATTATACAGCACCAGCCATGTATTTTCCCACTCACTCAACCTGTCCAAACACACTGGAGCTTCTCTGCATCCTCCTCACAGCTCACACTCCCACCTAGCTTTGTGTCTTCTGCAAATTTAAATATATTACATTTAATTCACTCATCTATATCATTAATACATATTGTGAATAGCTGGGGTCCCAGCTCTGATTCCCTGCAGTACCACACTAGTCATTGCCTTCCACTCAGAAAGAGACTCATTTATTCCTGCTCTTTGTTTCCTGTCTGCCAACACGTTCTCTATCCATGTCAGTACCTTACCCCCAATCCCATGTGTTTTCATTTTGCACAGGAATCTCTTATGTGGGTCATTATCGAAAGCCTTCTGAAAGTCCAGATACACCACATCCACTGGTTCTCCCTTATCGATTCTCCTAGTTACATCCTCTAAAAAATCCAGTAGATTTGTCAAGCATGATTTCCCTTTCGTTATTCCATGTTGACTTTGTCCGATCCTGTCATTGTTTTCCAAGTGCTCTGCTATTACATCTTTTATAATTGTCTCCAGCATTTTCCCCACGACTGATGTCAGGCTAGCGGCTCTATAATTCCCCGTTTTTTCTCCACCTCCTTTTGTAAATAGTGGGGTTACATTAGCTACCCTCCAATCCGTTGTAACTGTTACAGAGTCTATAGAATTTTGAAAAATAACCTGCAATGCATCTACTATTTCTCGGGCCACGTCCGTAAGTATCCCGGAATGTCAATTATCAGGCCCTGGGGGTTTATCGACCTTCAATCCTATCAGTTTCCTTAACACCATTTCCCGACTAATACTGATTTCATATAGTTCCTCCTTCTCACTTGACCCGATTTTCCCCTACCTTTCTGGGAGGTGATGTGTGTCCTCCTTTGAGAAGACAGAACCAAAGTATGCATTTAATTGTTCTGCCATTCCTTTGCTCCCCATTTTATACTGCCCCGTTTCTGACTGTAAGGGACCCACATTTGTCTTCACTAATCTTTTTTGCTCTTCACATATTTATGGAAGCTTTTACAGCCAGTTTTTATGTTCTCTGCTAGCCTACGCTCATACTCTATTTTCCCCTTCTTAATCAATCCCTGTGTCCTCCTTTTCTGCATTCTAACTTCTCCCAATCCTCAGGTTTGCTGCTTGTTCTGGCCATTTTATATTTCTCCTCCTTGGATCTAATACCATCACCAATTTTCTTTGTATGCCACGGTTGAGCCGCCCTTCCTGTTTTATTTTTTGCATCAGACAGGCATCAACAATTGTTTTAATTCATCCATGCACTCTTTAAACATTAGCCATTGCCTATCCACTGTCAACACTTTAAGTAAAGTTCCCCAATCTATCAGAGCCAACTCGCGTCTCATGCATTCATAGTTTCCTTTATTTACATTCAGGACCCTAGTTTTGGAATCAACAATCTCACTCCCCATCTTAATTAAGAAGTTATATCATGTTATGGTCGTTACTCCCCAAAGGTCCCCGCACATCAAAATTGTTAACTAATCCTTTCTCATTACAAAATACCCAGTCTAGGATGGACTGTTCTCTAATTAGTTCCTCAACGTATCCGTCCAAAAAACATTATGTATGCTCTCCAGAATTCCTCCTCTGCAGTGTTATTGTTAATTTGGTTTGCCCAACCTTCATGTGGATAAAATCACGCATGATGACACTTGCACCCTTATTGCATGTGTCTATAATTTCCAGTTTAATGCCATATTCTACATCAGCACTGCTGTTTGGGGGTCTACATCCAATCCGCACCAACGTTTTATGCCCCTTGGTGTTTCTTAGCTCCACTGTACAGATTCCACATCACGATTTTCTGAGTTAATATCCTTCCCCACTATTATATAGACTTCCTCTTTTACTAACAACGTAATTTTTGCTATCCTTCCTAAAGATTGAATACCCCTGGATATTCACTTCCCATCCTTGGTCATCCTGCAGCCATGTCTCCGCAATTGCAACGATATTATATCCATTTACATCTATTTGCATGGTTAATTCAACTACCTTATTGCAAATACTCCACGCATTAATACACAATGCCTTTTGACTTATTTTAAAAAATATATTCTTAGTCATCTTAACATTATTTTAGACTATGGCCCGATTTGTTTCTTGCCCTAGTTTTCTATGCCTTGCACGTGTGTTTTTTGCTTCCTGTCTTTCGTTTCTAACCTTGTTTCTTCCTCGTCAGTCTCCCCACTCAGGTTCCAATTCACCTAAGATTCCAGTTTAAATCCTCCCCAACAGCACTCGAAAGTTCCCCTGCGAGGACTTCGGTTCTGGTCCTGCCTGGTTGTCACCCGTCCCACTTGTACAGGTCCCACTTTTCCCAGAACCAGTCCCGATGTCCCAGGAATCTAAATCCCTCGCTGCTGCACCATTTCTCCAACCACGCATTCATCTGGTCTTTCTCCAGCTATTAAACTCACGAACACGTGGCACAGGAAGTAATCCTAAGATTACTACCTTTCAGGTCCTGCTGTTTAATTTATCTCCCAACTCCTTAAATTCAGCTTGTAGGACCTCATCCTTTTTTATCTATCTCCTATCACTTTGGCTCTCTCAGTCTTCCACCCACCACCACCCGCAAGACCTCCCCCAACCCCCCGCCCTCTGCCCACTGCTGTGCAGCAGAGCTAGTGGTGCCACCAACTTTGCTGTTGCTGTTGTCCCCTGGGAGGCCATCCCACCCAACAGTATATCTGTTTGAAAGGGGAATGGCCGCAGGGGTTTCCTGCACAGCCTGCCTGCGCTTATTACTCCGCCTGGAGGTCACCCATCACTTTTTGGCCTGTGCAACCATTACCTGTGGTGTGACCACATAACTAAATGCGCTATCCACGACGTCGTCAGCATCGCAGATGCTCCACGGTGAACCCACCCACAGCTCCAGCTCCGTAATGCGGGTAGCTAGTAGCTGCAGTTGGATAAACTTCCTGCACACATGACCGTCAGGGACACTGGAAGCGCGCCTAATTTCCCAGATAGCGCAGGAGAAGCATAGCACGGGTGTGAGCTCCCCTACCATGACTTGCCTTTAGATTAATTCGTTACTCCCTTTAAAAAATATACTAATTACACTAGGGGCATTGTTCTAATTCAAATGCTACCCACTACAATCTAAAGTCCTGAATAAATTATACTAATTGTAAAAAAAGCACTTATAAGGTATGGTTAAAAAAACCTTTCCCCTGATTTTTAAAGTTATTTACAGGCACTAACAGCTGTTACTCACCAAGCAATCAACTTGCAGCTTTCCTGTAATGTCACTGTTACCTTCTTTTCAAACTCCGGCGCGCCTGGACTGCTCTCTGCTCTGCTCCCGGAAGGTAAGTGCCTGGGCCTCCATCCTTGGTCTGTATTTATTCGCTCCTCTCTCGGCGCTCTCCTCAGAGGTCCGCTCCTGTCCAGTCGATTCCCAGAAGGTAAGTAACTGGGCATCGACCCTCGGGTTGTATTTATCAGCTTCTCTCTCAGCGTTCTCCCCACAGGTCTGCTCCACTCCCGGAAGGTAAGAGGCTGGGTGGCTCAATTTTCAGCTGGTACAGACACGAAGGGCCAAATGACCTCTGTCTGTGCTGTACACCACCTATGATTCTATGAATCTGTGATTTTTATCACTTCATAAAAGTATTCACTCACCGAGATGCTTAGCTGAAATTTTCCATCTGTCCGCAAGTTTGTAAATGATATTGGACAATTAAACAACTAACAGGTAGAGAAGGCTCCACAAATGTCCCCATCTTTCCCACATGGGGGAAGCTCAACACATCAACGCAAAAGGCAAGACTGAAGCATTTGAATCCATCGTCAGCCGGAAATGCCGAGTGGTGATCCATCTCGGTTTCCTCCTGAGAGTGAAGTTGGACTATCCACCTGGCTTGCTTCGAGCTTGTAGTTGGCCAACAGCTCTGCTTCTGTGTCTCCACCTTCGCCTCTGTAGCCCAAATGCAGCCTCTGTGTCCTTCACATCCACACTGCCAAACATCCTCGGATCACATAATCCCACTGTAGCAACTCCACTCAACAGCCTTACACCAGCCTATGGCTGCACTAACTCATCTTCACTTGACAGACTCACATCAACACCTTAAATATATTCAAAGATGGAATATCCACAATGCTCTGGGCTAGTGAATTACAAAAATGCATAACGCTTTGTGTGAAGACATTTCTCCTCACTCAATCCTAATCGATCGACCCCTTACCCTCAGACTGTGCCCCCATGTTCCAGATTCCACAGGCAGGAGAAACAACCTCTCAGTATCTAGCCTGTAAAGCCCCTTGCGAACCTTCTTTTCTTCATTGAGGTAACCTTTGATTCTTCTAAACTGAAGAATATGGACCCAATTTACTCAGCCTTTCTTCATAGGAAAAAAAACTCTCATCTCAGGAACTAATCTGGTGAACCATTACTATAGAGACATTAACACAAGTATATTCTTCCTTAAATGTGGAGACAAATACTGCACACAGTGTACCTGGTGTGGTCTCATCAATACCCAGTGCAATTGCAGCATGACTTCCTTACACTTGCAGTAAAGGCCAACATGTCATTTGCCTTCCTAATTGCTCACTGTACCTGCATGTTAACCTTCGGTGCTCCTTGCATGAGTATATCAAGTCCCTCTAAAGTTTAACATTTACAAGTTTCACGCTATTTAAAAAAGATCAACCCATCCATTCTTAAGACGAAACATAAGAATTCACTCACAATTCCCCACTATATACTGCATCTGCAAACTGTTGTCCAGTCACTTAAATTGTCTAAATCACAATTCAGCCTCTGTTTGTCTTCCTCACAGCTTACCTTCCCAACTAACTTTGTATTGTCAGCTAACTTAGATACATTACACTCAGTCTCTTTGTAATATGGATTGCAGCTAGCTGAGGCCGCAGCACTGATTCTTGCAGCACTCCACTTGTCACAGCCCCGCCATCTTAATAATACCCTGTTTGCAGATGAGGTGAGGTGAAAGTGACTGCCCTGCGCATCAAGGCTGCATTTGACCGAGTATGGCATCAGGGAGCCCTAACAGAACTGGAATCCATGGGAATCAAAGGGAAAACTGTCCGCTGGCGGAGTCATATCTAGCACCAAAAAAAATTGCCCTGTTTGCCGGAGGTCAATCGTCTCAGTTCTAGAGCATTACTGCAGGAGTTCTACAAGGTGGTGCCTAGGCGCAACCATCTTCAGCTGATTCAACAAGGGCATTCTCTGCATCGAACGGCCTGAGGTGGGGATGTTCACAGATGATTGCACAATGTTCAGCACCATTCGTGACTCCTAAATTATTGAAGCAGCCCATGTCCAAATACGGTAAGACCTGGACAAAATCCAGGCATGAGCTGATAAGCGGCAACTGCATTTTGCATCATACAATTGCCAGGCTTCCGAAACTAGGATGGTAGTCTGATCCAGTGAGAGGAGGGTCCAAACCGGCTCGATGGTCTGATCATGCAGGCAAGTTCAATTCTGGAAGGTTGTGGGGCGGGTGGAGTGGGTAGAACCTGGGGAGGTGGGGATCAATCCTGAGGGTTTTGATGTGTGATCTATCGGAGTACTTTCCGAACCCATGTAGTGGGCTGTGGCTTTTTGTGTCCTATCCCATGGAATGTTGGGTGCGATCCCAGGCTGGAGCAATCCCGGGGCAGCAGACCAATCCCAGGACATGTCCAATCACAGCGACATGTCCGATGCTCAAGGCGATAATGGTTCCGATTTCTAATCTCAGTTTTGGTTTTGGTTTGTAATGGAAAACCCACCTGGCCAGAATTAATCCTGTAAAACTGATTACATCAGAGACTTACAGCCTCATTAACATATTTTAATTGTTAACCCGCTTCCTGGGCGCTGTTGTCTGTCCATCCCCTGTCCCAACTCTGTTAAACCCGGAGGTTGTGGTTTGGGCTGAGATTGTTTACATTTTAACCTCTGAGTCAATCCCAACCCACACATATTTTGTCGGAAAATGCTTCCCATTCTGTCCAGCTGAAACACGGAGAATGTTTGATCAGTAACTTCCAGTCTCTTTTCCTTCCTGTCTCTTACAGTTAATTTACTGGTGATTGTGATCCTGTCCCGGGTAAAGTGTGGCCTCTCCACCTGCACCACTTGCGACCTGGTGACAATGGCAATAGCGGATCTACTGGTCACTGTCATTGAAAACATACTGTGGTATATCAGCAATTTTTTTTTTTTGCCAGGATCTTTCCTGGGCATCACCCCTGTATGTACAGCTATCAATGTGTCCTTATTCGTGCAGCCACAGACTGATCTGTCTGGTTTACCAACACTTTCACCTTTGACCGATTTGTGGCCATTTGTTGCCACAAACTGAAATCAAAGTATTACACTGAGAAAATTGCAGCTGTGGTTCTAGCAACTACTATCATTCTTCTCTCTTAAAAAAAATCCCCGATTTCTTTACGTTTGAACCTTGATAGATAATTGACAATGTACCGTGGGGTTGTGTTTTAAATTCAATCTATTACACTGATCCCGGATGTGTGGATTTGATTGTTTTGATACGTTTTCATCTCCATTGCTTCGATTCACTTTAATCATGTTTCTCAACGCTCTGACAGTCATGCACATGTTGGTGACCAGTCAGGACGTTAAAGGACTGAGTGGTCTGTGCAAAGGAGAGAATCGCAGTGAGCCAGAGATGGAGAGCAGAAGGAAGTCTGTGATTTTACTCTTCACTATATCAGGAAGCTTCGTACTTCTGTGGTTGGTATATGTTACAGAATTCTTATATTGTAACATTACAGGTCTGATCCCAAGGTTTACTACGATTCTTTATACATATTTCTATAGGTTTGATATATGCTGCTGATTTTAAGTTGCAGCACGAACACATGTATTTATGTGGCTACTCAGTCCAAGTTCAGATCGCAGGTGAATAGTGCATTGAAATATCCAGTTACATAAAACATTGAATTAATGAATAGGCCAAACAGCTGAGAACAGCCCAGAGGCCGCTCCCAGTGTTGCTAAACCATGAAAGCAATATTGCCTCATAACGGAAAAGTGATGACTGACAGCTGGATGACCCGAAACACACTGTCAGGTGATGGGTGTGTGTGTGGGAATCATACACGTCATAGATCAGCTGGGTAGCGGGAGAGAGGTGATTATCGGAGGATCGAATGGAATGGGGATATGAGGAAAGCCAGAGCGTCCCTTTCAGGGTAAGAGGGGAACAGCACCCATAGCTTCTGCTTGTTGATTCTCAGCTCCTCACATCTGCTCACAAAACAAACTTGTTTATTTTACAGAAGCAAAATGCTGCAGATGCTGAAAATCGTCTTCTGTTAGTTTATTATTGTTGTTTGCTTTATTTTTTGCACACAGTTTATTGACTCAGTTTTTCTTCCATTCCCTCCTGCCATATTTCTCTTTCTGTCTCCGAGTCAGACGATGACGTAGGAAGGAACAGCTTGCAACTGACTAAGCCCAGTCGATGGAGTCGGGCAGGAGACGGGACCGGAGTGAGGTACTGGAACCGAGTTCAGTGCAGAACTGGATAGGCCCAGTGCCACAGGTTGGTGGCTGCAAGGATGAACCAGCTGAGTCTCTTCCTGGTACCCGTTTCAGTTGATATTGTTAATGGTTCTCTCTTCTCAGGTTCTGTCCCTCTCTCCTCAAAAACTGCCATCATCCCCGCGCTTGAAGAAATACGCATTGTCCCCTCTGTCCTTGCACACTGCCATCCCTGTCTCCATCCTGCCTTTCCTCCTGAAAGTCATTGAATGCACTGTTTATTCCAAAGTCTATGTCAATCTTACTCGGAATTCCATGTTTGAATAGTTCGAATCAGTTTTCCACACCATCCACTGTATTGAAACATCTCATATATAACTCACAAATTATATCCTATGTAATTTAGACAAAGGTAAACTTTCCCTCCTTGCCCTTCTGAACCTGTTTGCAGCCTTTGACATGGTGGAACACACCATCGTTCTCCACACGTCTCCACTATCGTTCAGCTGGGTGGGACAGCTCTCATCTTATTCCCTTCTTGTCTATCTAATCGTAACCAGAGAATCACAATAAATGACGTCTCTTTTCTCTTATGTGCCCTTACATATGGTGTTGCCCTTGGATCTATCCTTGGCCCCCTTCTATTTCTCATCTACATGCTGCACCTCAGCAACATCATCCGAAAGCACAAAATCGGTTTCCAGATTTAAACTGACGACACTCAGCTTTAATCACCACCACTTGTCTCGACCCATCCACTCTCTCTAAATTCCAGACTGCTTATCCGACATACAGGATAGGGTGAGCTAAATATCCTGCAACTAAATATTGGGAAGACAGATGCTATTATCTTCAGCCACATTACAAAATCCATTCCCAATCTAGTGACTCCATCCCATTCCCTGCCAACTGTCTGTCACAGAACCGGATAGTTCACAAACATCATATTTGACCCTAAGATGAGCTACTGACCACATATCAAAACCATGACTAAGACCACCCCCTATCAAATACATAACATCGCCCAACTCCTTCCCTGCATCTGCTGCTAAAAATATCATCCATGCGTTAACTACCTTCAGACTTGGCAATTCCAATATGCTCCTGGCCGGGCTCCCATATTTGACTTTGTAAACACAATTATCCATACTGTGCTGCCCGTGTGTTAACTCGCACCAATTCCCCCTCATCCGTCACTCGTGTTCTTGCTGACCTACAATAGCTACCAGTCAGGCAATGCGTTGACTTTAAAACATTTATCCATATTTCAAATCCGTTCATGTTGTCGTTCCTCCCTATCACTGCAATCTCCTGCTGTCACTTCACTCCCCAAACCTATGTAAACTTTTCCAGCCCCTACAACCCTCGCTACCTCTTTGAATTCGTCTGATACTTACAACTGTCTCCATCAGTGTAACCTTCTCCAGTGCTGCAACCCTCTCCATCGTTGTAAATTTCTCCAGCCCCTACAACCTCCCCTGTCTCTGTAAACGCCTAACTACCCAATATCTGAGTAAAGGAGTAGTGAAGCCTAGATTCAACAGTACAAAACCTTGGTACGACCATACCTGGAGTACTGTGTGCAACGTTGCCCCTCTTACCTTAGGCAGGATATTATTTTCATTGAGGGACTGCAACGAAGGTTTAGCAGACTTGTTCTTGGGATGGTGCGACTGCACTGTGAAGAGATATTTGGGAAGCTGGGCCTGTATTCTCTAGAGTTTGGAAGAATGAGAGGTCATCTCATTGAAACCTACAAAATACATAGAGGGAAAGACAGAGTAGTTGCAGGTAAGATGTTTCCCTTGGATGAAGTGTCTAGAATCAAGGCACATAATTTGAAAATGAAGGGGAAGCCACGAAGGGCAGGGATGAGGTAAAATTTATTTGCTCTGAGGGTAGCGAATCTTTGGAATTCTCTACCCCAGAGTGCTGTGGAAACTCAATCACTGAGTAGGTTTAAAGTGGAGATTCACATTTCTAAATACCAGTGGCATAAGTCAGCATGGATTTACAAAAAGGAAATCATGCTTGACAAGTCTGCTAGAATTCTTCGAGGATGTAACTAGTAGAGTTGATAAAGGAGAGCCAGTGGATGTGATTCATTTGGACTATCATGAGGCGTTCAACCAAGTCCCACATAAGAGATTAGCGTGTAAAATTAAAGTGCATGGGACTGCGGGTTCTGTACTGCGATAGATAGAAAATTGGTTGGCAGACACGAAACAAAGAGAAGGAATAAATGGGTCTTTTTTCTGAATGGCAGGCAGTGACTAGTGGGGTACCACAGGTATCAGTGCTAGGACCCCAGCTATTCACAATATATATTAATGATTTAGACTAAATGTAATATCTCCAAATTTGAAGATAGCACAAAACTGGGTGGAATGATGAGTTGTGAGGTGGTTTCAGGGAGGCTTCAAGGTGATTTGACAAGTTAAGTGAGGGGGCAAATGCATGGCAGATGCAGTATAATATGAATAAATGAGAAGTAATCCGCTTTGGTATCAAAAACAGGAAGGCATATTATTATCTGAACGGCTATAAACTGAGAGAGGGGAATATGCAAAGAGACCTGGGTGTTCTCGTACGTCAGTCTTTAAAGGTTTACCAGACTGATTCCTGGGATGGCGGTACTGATGTATGAGGCAAGATTGAGTCGGTTAGGATTTCAGGAGAGTTCAGAAGAGTGAGGGGGGATCTCATAGAAACCTATAAAATTTTAGCGGGACATTGCAGTGTGGATGAAGGAAGGATGTTCCCGAAGTGGGGGAGACCAGAACCAGTGGTCAAGTCTAAAGATACGGTGTAAGCTTTCAGGAATGAGATGAGGAGAAATTTCTTCACCCAGAGAGTGGTGAGCCTGAGAAATTCGCTATTACAGAAAACAGTTGAGGCCAAAACATTGTATGTTTTCAAGAAGGAGTTAGATATAGCTCTTGGGGTGAAAGGGATAAAAGGGTATGGGCGGGGGAGTGGGATGGAGTTGTGGAGGTCGGAATCGTGAATAGGTTACTGAGTTGGATGATCAGCCATGATGATAAGGAATAGCGGAGCAGGCTCGAAGAGCCGAATGGCCTACTCCTGCTCCTGTTTTCTACATTTCTATATTTCTATAAAGGGATGTGGAGAAACCGCACTGATCATAATGAATTGTGGAGCAAACTCGTACGGCTGCATGGCCTACTCCTGCTCCTAGGTTTCTATGTTCATATTTTCCTGTGTTCCTAACCCTCCCAATTTGTGTAACCTTCTTCAGCCCATACAGCCTCCCTCTCTCTGTAAACTCCTCCAGTCCAACAAACCTCACTATATGTTTAGCCTCCCACAGCGTCTACACCCTCAAAGATAGCTGCAATCCTCCAATTCTATCTCTTGAGCTTCCTTATTTTGTTCATCTCGTGGCTTGATCCTAATCCGAAAAAAAGCTGCAACTGTAAGTCAAAGCAGAACCCTAAGTCTAAACCCAACCCTAAATGTAATGCTAAACCTAACTGTAACCATAAAACCAACTGCAATCCCAAACTTAAACATAAGCCTAACCGTGAAACTAAACCTAACCATAGCCCTATCTTAACTTTAACGCTATACTTAAAACTAACACTAACCCGAAAGCTAATCATAACACGTGATCTAACATTAGTTGTGCCCTAGCTGTAAAACATATCCTAACCCTAGCCTTAAACCGAGCCCTTACCTAAAACCTTGCTCTTACAATAACCCTTACACACAAACTAACCCTAAACCTAACTGTAATCGTAAACTGAACGCCAGTCCTATCACCAACCTTAACCTACACCACAATCTAACCATAAATGTCAAGTGCCAGTTAAGTTGAATGGAAATTAATCTGACCCAGATCTGATATGAACTCTAAACTGAAGCTGAACTCTCACCCTACACCACCTGGAATACTGGGTCAACTGACACTCACTGCTGGCCACCCCCAGCTGGGAAAAACCTGGGATGCTTCCTCGGCCTCCAAGACCGTGATATTTGAACCAAGACTGCAATGAGGTCAGGAGCTGAATGGCACTGATAGAACCCAGACTGAGTGTCATGGCACATGTTATTGTGAAGCACGTGCAGCTTCATAACATTGTTGGCGCACCTTCCTTCACTTTACTGAAGACTGCGAGTAGACTGATGAGGCAATAATAGGCCGGGTTGCATTTGTCATGCTTTTTGTGGACAGGGCATACCTGGGCAAATGTTCACATTGCCAGTAGATGCCAGTGTTGCAGCGGTACAGGAACAGCTTCAATCGGGGCGCGGCTAGTTCTGGAGCACAGGCATTCAATCGTATTGGCAGAATGCTGTCAGGGACAATAGCATTTGCAGTATCCCATGCCTTCAGCCGTTTCTTGATATCAGGTGGAGTGAGTCAAATTAGCTGAAGACGGGCATCTGTGATGCGAGGAACTTCAGCAGGAGTCCGAGATGGATTTTATTGTCAGTCACCGTAAACTGCTGCAGGCTTCACGGCAATGCCTCTGCCAATCAGAGTTCACTTGCCAACAATAAGGACTCCCTTCTCATACAGTGTAAAGTTGATGTTTTCTCTTACATGGTATTCTTGCAGATTGTCCTGATGAGTGCAAGACGGAAAGTTTCGACAACCTGTCTCTATTTTCAGCAATACTCAAGTTCTGTACAAACAAACAACCAAGAAGGGTCACTGACCCGAAACGTTAACTCTGCTTCTCTTTCCACAGATGCTGCCAGACCGGCTGAGTGATTCCAGCATTTCTTGTTTTTGTTTCAGATTTCCAGAATCCGCAGTATTTTGCTTTTATAACAACCATTTTAGGTTTGTTCACGGTGGCCCCTTTATGTTACCACAGTATTGCGACTTTTATTTCAGAGCCGGAATGTGTTTTCAACGTGACAGAAGCACAGACATTGAGACACTGAGACACACAGTACCAGAAAGGAGTGAATCATTCCCTTGTTCCCATTGTGTACTGTAGCTGTACGGGGCAGACACTGTATTAATTTAATTGATGGAATGTGGGGCGTCACTGACAAGACCAGCATTAATTACGTAATTTCCCTTCACAGTTGGTGAAGAGCTGCTACCCTCGTCGACCCTCGTTGTTACCCCAAGGGAAAATCAATCAAGCTAGTCTCGCACAATCCGCCTCTGTAACCTTTCCATTGCAATCACATCCTTTCTATTAAGTTGGTGACCAGAGCCGTACGCGGCATTCTAGTTGTGGTCCAACTAGTGTTTTCTACAGTTCCAGCATAAACCCCTGCTCTTATATGCTATACATTGGCCAATAAAGGTAAGTGTCCCATATGCCTGCTTAACCACCTAATCTACCTGCCCTGTTACCTTCAGGGATCTGTGCATTGAAATTCCAAAGTCCCTCTGTTCACGGACTAAGAGGTAATGAAGAGAGAGCGAGATTGTTAAGTGAGTTTGAAAGATCAAATGTGAAATACAATCTTACATTGAATAATGTTTATTCCTGTGTACACAGACAAAGAGAGATAAGCATTGAGTATGAACTATCGTGGCAAAAGGGGAAGTATAGATGAAGAGAGAGAGGGAGAGAGTAACAGGGAGTGATAGGCATGGATAGAGAGGTAAGAAGCTACTCTTTGTGGTAATCTCTCTCCATTTTTGTCTCCCTCTTCCTCTCTCTTTCACCCTCTCAATTCATGTTTCCATTCGCTGTTCATCTCTCTCTTTTTTGCTCTCCACCTCGTCCTCCCCGCTGTATCCTTTCTACCCCAATCTCTCCTTCTTGCTCTCCAGATGAGGAGAGGGAGAAAGAGAGGCAGAGGCAAGGTGTTGCAGGTAGTGAGAGATGGGGAGACAGAAAGAGTGAGTGTGGCATATCTAGAGGGAGTTTTACTCTCTATCTAACCCTGTGCTCTACCTGCCATGGGAGTGTTTGCTGGGAGATTTTAGAGGGAGCTTTACTCTAAATCTAACCCCGTGCTGCTTCTGCTCTGGGAAAGTTTGATTGTACAGTGTAGCGGGAGCTTTCCTCTGTATGTAACATTGGCCAAGAAAACAGAGATTAGTTGTGAACTAAAATGAAATCAAAATACGGCAGATGTTGGAAATCTGAAATAAAAACAGGAAATGTTGGAAATACTGAGCAGGTCTAGCAGCATCAGTGGCGAGACACGTTACATGAACTGTTGTTTCTCAGTCTGGGGAGAGATATACAGTAGTTCATCCAATTGTGCATAACAATCTCCCACACATTAGCCACGTGTTAATGAGTAGAAACTTGCTTTCGTGATTTTGGTTGTGTGATAAATATTGGCCATGACTCCAGGGAGAACTTCACAGAGCCCACACGGGCACCCTTGGCGAGTGGCATCTTTCGCTGCTGGCACATTCCATGATTTCTGTGGTAAATGTGGTTTGCTCTAAACTGTCCTCTGAAATGGCCCATCAAACCACTCTCTTGTTAAGAGCAATTAGGGTTGGGCAACAAATGCTTTCCTTGACAGGGTTGTCCACGTTCCTTGAAATAATAAACGAAAGTCCAGGATTAGAACAGCACAGATATCTTGGAGGGTTGTTGGACAGGAGGAGAATATAGAGATAGGGTGGGCGGGGCCCTTGACCGATTTGAAAACAAGGCTGGGATTTTAATATTTTAATGTTGCTTGAGTGGTAGGAGGCTCAGGGATAATAGAGGACATACGAACATTGGGACATATGAACATATGAATTACGAGAGGAAATTGGCCGTTCGGCCACTCACCATTCAATAAGATTATGACCCGCCTTCAAAACCTTCTGAATCAGAGAATTCCAAAGTCACACAAGAGTCTCGAAGAGAAACAATTTCTCCTCATCTCTGTCCTAAAAGGGCGACCCCTAATTTTAAAGCAGTGACCCATAGTTCTGGAGTCAGCCACAAGAAAAAATATCCTTTCCACATCAGCCTTATGAATACAGTTCGGGATCTTATATACTTCAAGCAAGTCTCCCTCATTCTTCTAAACTCCAGTGAAAACAAGCCCAGTCTGTCCAGCCTTTCCTCATAACACAACCCGATCATTCCAGGTATCAATCTAGTCAATCTCATTTGAACCACCGATAATGCATTTACATCCTTCCTCAAATAAGGAGACCAAAACTGCACACAGAATTAGAGATGTGGTCTCACCAATGCCCTGCATAGCTGAAGCATAACAGCCTTACTTTTACTTTCAATTCCTCTCGTAATAAACGAAAGCATTCCATTAATCATTTTTATTACATGCTGTACCTGCATACTAACTTTTTTTTTGTGTATGACCGGAGCACCTCAGAATTTTGAAGTCGTTCTCTGTTTATTTAATACTCTGCATTTTTTTTCTTCCTGCAAAAGAGAACAACTCCTCATTTTCACACATTGAGCTCCAACTGCCAGATTCTTGCCCAGTCACTCAACCGATCTAGATTGGTCTAAAACCTCCTTATGTCCTCTTAGCACCATACTTTCCTACCTATCTTTGTGTCATGAGTAAATTTCGCCACCATGCGATTGTTCCCCCCATCTAAGTCATTGATATACATTTTAAAACGTTGAGGCCACAGCACAGACGCCTTTGAGACTCCACCCCTCACATCCTTCCAATCAGAAAAGAAGCATTTATGCATACACTCTTTTTTTTCTGTCAGTCAGCTTATCTTCCATATGCTAATATGTTACCCCCTATACTGTGAGCACCTACTTTGCACAATAACGCTTTATGTGGCACCTTGTCAAATGCCTGCTGGAAATCCAAGTACAGTGCATCAACGTGCTCCCCTTTATCCACAGTGCATGTTACTTCTTCAAAGAACTCCAATAAATTGGTTAAATATGATTCCCCGCTCATAAAACCATGCTGACTATTCCCAATTACTGTGAGTGTACCCCACGACAGAAGTCAAGCTAACTGGCCTATAGTTACATGTTTTCTTCCTCCCTCCTTCTTGAATAGAGGAGTTTTATTTCCTACTTTCGGTCTGATGTGGGTTTCTTGCTGCTTTCAGGATTCATTTTAATCCAACCAGGGTGGCTTGTCCATGACTACAACAACCCACTATCGGTACAAGTTGGTTATAAGTATAGCAGATTTATTAAGCAATTTATATTCAGTGCAATGAAGTAATATTCAAGAAAGACAATAGTCACAGTTTGTTCCTCAGAACATTGGCAATAGTCTTTCGAGTGACTGTGGCACGGACTTTCTATCTCTCTTGCTCTATCCGTTGACTGAAGATTCTCTTCTTTCCTCCTCTGGATTTTTCATACTGCTTCTTATGTTCAACAGCTGTTCCTTTATACCTTGTTTGGGCATCAGACCACCGTGTTGTTTGTCAATGGTTGGTTTAGGGCTCGGTGATGTTAGTTACTACCCTACTCTAATTAGGACATAATCAATAAAACCTTTTGGCACTAATTGAAATTTAAACAAAAACTATGAAGAATTCTTTTCATAATGGTTGTTACATCCTTGGACTGTTGAATTTGCACAGACATTTTTTTTTAAGCAAAGTACGTGAATGCTGTCAGTGTCACTGCAGTTTTGCTGCTGCCTTTGCGTCACAGTGACTTCCAAAGTCTTACTCATATTGAATTCTTACAAACTTAATATTTTTAAATTAAAGCCTACTCTTTCTTAATTCTTAATTCATTACTCACTGCTCAGTCAAGCTTCATTGTTTTGTATCATGGTTTCTTGACGGGTTACTACTTAATGCAATAATTCGATCAATACAGTGCTGACACAAGAAACAAAAATGACTTCTGTAGTTACCTGCTAGTATTAAACTAACCTGTTTGACCTTGTTAATTTATTACAGAGGATGCAGTGCGAATATGGTCAAATTAGGCTAAAATCCAGCCACCAAACCAACTTACAACTTTCCGGTTTAAGGGTGACATATATGACAATATATTGATCTCTCACAACAATCCATTGACTATTACTTTGTTGAAGACATAATAACTGATTTCAGCTCAATTCAGTGCACGTCGCCAGTCCTGAGGTAAGATTTTTCAAGTGATAGAGAATGGCTATTATTACAATTGTGACAACCGTTTGCATATTTCACAGGTTGGCACAATTTATTCCTGATTCCCATGATTACTATCGATTGTTTTGACATTCCCCAAACACAAACCACCTGTCTTAATGATGTTCTAAACTATTAGCACATAAGTACATATAAGTAAAGCAATCAATAATGCATCGACTTAAAAGATTCTCCAGCTCTCCTTTTACATGCATCCAACTTGTGGATAATTCTTACTAAACGCGCTATCTGGCCCTTACTTGTCATGATCTCGACTCTATGTCCCTCTTGTTGCTAATATTACTCCCTCTGACAGGTACCATTCTATCCTGATTACTTCAGAGTTCCTTTTATGTGTCACTATCTTGATGATTCATAATATTGTCTCACTCTACTGGCCACATTAACCATTGCATGCCATATTATTTGCCGAATAGTTGAACATGTTTGAGACCGTTCTTCAGTGTATTTCACCAAGTATTTCTGTATTTTAGTTATTTCACATGTAACACGTCACACCTGTACTCTTACACCGGTATACCAACATCATGCCTCACATTCTCGACCCTCAGGTGATCTTATCAAAAGTTTAAAAAGGTTAGGAGGGCGGGTCGTTCTTGAAACCTTTGCATATCTCCCCCTGCGGGATCCCGATGTCTTGGGTAGTGGCCCAAATATCAAACGTCGTTTTCTTGAAAAAAAAAAGCCGTTTGTAGACGAGGATACAAGTATCTCCAAAGAAAGCTATCAATTACAATTCTTATCTACATTTTCCTGACTTTCACTGGAAAGTTCGGGAGCACTTGGAAATTCTATACTATATGAATCTAACGGTTTAAATTCTATTTTCCCAATATTTATTTGTCAAATTTCTTTATTAATTTTTGCATCATCCAGATTTAACCTCCAATATTAATTAATCCTGTTAATAATAATTTTGTTTCATTCTCTGAGACTTGGAGGAACTTTACAGTCCAATACAATATTACAATAACATCTTTAGAACAAAATTCATACGTTCCCATTGATCCCAGTTATTTGTTCGTTTGTTCGATATTTGAGATGACCTTTTAGTTTCTTGAAAGTAACTTGTTCGATCACACTGCACTCTTTGCATCTCAAAATTATTCCAAATTCAAATAACAGTGTTGCTGGGGTGATAGGCTTTGTTAATTTTCAATGTACTTCTCACCAAAAGAGCCTAATTCTCATGTAATCTGTCTTGGAAAAGAACGAATAACAAAAAGGTAAAGCCTTTAATCCAAATTTGTCTGCAGATATGTTCTTAAATTGTTTTTTTTTTGCAAAAGAATAGATCTCTTGCTGTGGCATCACCTCTCATGTCGCCTGTTTTTTTTTTTTCAAAGCTGAAATCCATGTAAACTACATCAACTGCACTGCCCTTATCTTCACACCTAGTCACAAGCACAAAACATTCAATAAAATCCACATTTTCCTGGGTGAAGACAGATGTGAAGTATTCGTTCAACACCCTACCAATGTTCTCTGGTTCCATCCACATATTTGCTGCTTGGTCCCTAATGAGTCCTACTCTTTCCCTTGTTATCCTCTTTCCATTGATATACTAATAGAATATCTTGGGATTTCCCTACTTTTACCGGCCAGAGCTTTCTCATATCCCCTCTTTGCTCTCCTATTTGCCTTTTTAAGCTCGATCCTACACTTTCTGTATTCCACTAATGCTTCCGTTGATGTGCTCCCCTTGTATTTGCTAAAGGCCTCTCTTTTCCTTCTCACCGTACCCTGAATGTTTCTGGTCATCCATGGTTCTCTGGGCTTGTTGCACGTACCTATTACCCTAGAGGGAACATGTTGGGACTCTACCCTCACCACTTCCTTTTTGAATGCCCCCACTGCTCTTCTGTAGCTTTCCCAACAAGTAACTCTTTCCAGTCTACCTTGGCCAGATCCTGCCTTATTTTACTAAAATTCGCTCTCCCCCAATCCAAAACCTTCTTTTTTGGCAACTTGTGTTTCTTTCTCCAGAACAAGCTTAAATTGTACCATGTTGTGGTCGCTATCACCAAAATTTCCCCCACCAGCACATCAACCACCTGTCCGGCTTCATTCCCCACAATTAGCTCCAGCACTGCACCCTCCCTTGTTGGATCCTGTATATATTGAGCTAAAAAGTTCTCCTGTATACATTTTAAGAACTCCATTCCATCTAAGCCCTTAACATGATGACTATCCCAATTAATGTTGGGTAAGTTGAAATCATCTAAAACTATTATCCTCTTATTATTTTTACACATCTCTGCGAATTGCGCACATACTTGCTCCTAAATTTCCCACTAACTATCTGGGGGTCTATCATAAACACCTAGCAATGTGACTGCCCATTTTTATTCCCAAGCTCTACCCATAAAGCTTCATTTGATGCCCCTTCCAAGATATTGCTCCTTACTGCAGTAACTGACTCCTTAACTAATATTGCAATGCCCCCTCCTGTTTTGCCCCCTCCTCTGTCTCGCCTGAAGAGTCTATATCCCGGGTTATTGTGCGGTCAATCCTGCACCTCCCTCAACCATGTCTCTGTGATGCCTACTATATCACAATTCCAAGTGCTAATCCTTGCCCTTAACTCATCCGTTTTACCTTTAATACTCCTGTCATTAAAGTAGAGGCCATCCATCCTAGTGTTATTCCCTTGAAAATTACTTCCACTGTATTCCCTCTTACTTGTTTGCTTTCCTACGTTTAGCAGTGAATCTATTCTGCGAGGAATCTGCGTCGCCTCGCCCTGCCAAATTAGTTTAAACTCCTCCCAACAGCACTAGCAAATCCGCCAGCAAGGATGTTAGTCCCCCTCTGGTTCAGATGCAGACCGTCCCGCTTGTAAAGGTCCCACCTTCCCCAGAAACGGTCCCAGTGTTCCAGGAATCTAAAACCCTCCCTCCTGCAACAACTGGTAAGCCACACGTTTATCTGTGCTATTCTCCTATTTCTATACTCGCTGGCATGTGGCACTGGGAGCAATCCAAATATTACAACCCGTTAGGTCTTGCTTTTTAGTCTACCGCCTAACTCCCTGAATTCTTGATGCAGAACCTCATCCCTCTTTCGACCAACGTCATTGGTACCAACATGTACCATGACCTCTGTCTTATCACCCTCCCCTTCAGGATGCCCTGCAGCCGTTCAGTGACTTCCCGGACCCTGGCACCAGGGAGGCAACACACCATCTTGGAGTCACGTTGACGGCCACAGTAGCACCTACCTGTTACCCTGACTATAGAATCCCCTATTACTATTCCTTTTCCTCTCTTTCCCCCTTCCTTTGCAGACAGGCTGCAATTGGTGTCAGAATCTTGGCTCTGATCGCATTCCCTGGAAGAACCAGCCTCATCAGTCTCCCAAATGGAATACCGATTTTAAAGCGGTACCCCAGGGGACTCCTGAACTACCTGCCTGTTTCTCTCGGACTGCCTGGTGGTCACCCATTGCCTTCCTTCCTCAAGTCAATTCAGCTGCGGTGATCCACCACTCTAACGTGCTATCCACAATGCTCTCAGACTCGCGGATGCTCCACAGTGCTTCCAGCCGCCGTTCCAGCTCTGAAGCCCGAGCTTCCAGGAGCTGCATCTGGACACACTTCTTTCACACATGCTGGTCCCAGGTGCTGGAAATGTTTTCGGATTCCCACATGCAGCAAGAGGAGCAAACAACGGCTTTAAGCTCTCCTGCCATGACTAACCCCTTTAAATTAAAAATTTTAGAAGACTATTATAGGAAAAAAATCAACTAAGTCTTGTAAAACAATTACTTACAATTCAATCCAGTTTGAAAAATACCCACCGGGACTTACTCATCAGTCAGCTGTGCTCTTTGGAAACTCTCGACTCCCCTCACGCTCTTTGAGGACAGGTAGGAAATGAAAGGAGCTCCTCGTTCCCTCTTCACTGAACTCCCTCAGTCACAAAACTCCCTGTTTAGCACTCCAATGCAACCCACGTCAGCACTCCAATGCAGAAACCTTGTCTGTCGTCTTCCTTTGTCATTGAATTCGTAGCAGTTACATACAATTGAGTGCTTCTCTGGTCCATTTCTGCGCGTATGTTAGAGTCCACCATTTTGTGGTGGTTCCGGAGTCACATGCAGGTCAGACCAGATTTTTTAACCCAAAGTACATTAGTGAAGCAGATTTTTTTTACAACAACGGTTTAAAGGCCATCATTAGACTAGTTTTTAATTTGAAATTTATTAATTAAATTCAAATTCCACCTTCTACTGTGTTGGAATCCAAACCCATGCTTCCAGAACAATACCCTGGGTGTCGGGGTTACTAGCCCAGGGACTACACCACTACACTATGCAACCCCTCTGGGTTCATGCCCTCCCCCAGTTACCCAATTACTGGTCCACCCCCAATGCTTCATGACTGGTCCCACAGACATTATCCCAATTGTTGATATCCCCCTCGCCTCACTTTCCCAAGTTTGGGTGCCCTCCCCAATTACCCATTTATCTGTTCCCACCCCCACCCCAAATTTCCCAATGACTGGTGCCCACCCTTAATTTGAAAATTACTTATGCATTCCCACAATTTCTCAGTTACTGTTGCCCTTCCCCAATTTCCAATAACATATGTTTCCTCAATTCCCAAATTCGGTGTGCCTCCACCCCCCTCTCCCCATTCCACAACTTACTTGTGCCCTCCCAAATTTCCAATTACTCGTGCCCTTTCCCATTTTCTGCAATCATTGTTGCCGTCCCTCTATTTCTCAATTGCTCGTCCACCTCCACTTACCCCGTATTTGCTGGTGCACTCCAAATCCCCCACATTTACAGGCGCCCTCTCCCATTTCCCCCATTTATCAACTCTCTCCCCCAATTCTCCCATTATTGTGCCCTCCCCCAATATCCCAATTACTGGATCCCTCCCTGGATTCAAGGACTTTTCAGAGGACAGGTTGTTTGGAGATAGGGTTTTAGTTTGCAAGGACAAAGAGGTCAATGGCTGTTATTTGCGGAGAGGGGATAATGACAGATTTTGAGGACATAGGCACAGAAGCTGAGGAGACAGAACCTTTACAATATCAACGAAAATGGGGACCAGGAAGGGACTTGATACCGTTCATTCGACGAGCCGCAAAGCTGAGACACTGGTAACATCCATTCCTGCACTGAACCCGGCTGCTCTCCCTCGCCCAGGTCCCGTTTCCCTGACCGATCTATTTGGTTGGGCTTGCTCAGATGCCAACTCCCAACTCGGACTCAGGGGGAGAGAGAGAGAGAGAGAGAGGGAGAGAGACCAGTGACTCGATAGGTGGTGGAGGCGGGGAGGGGGGTGGGGTGGGGCGCGGTAAGGGGGTGGGGGGGGGGTGCGGGGGCATTCAAAGGAAAGAGGCTCAACAAAATGCTTCTAAAAATAACACAGGCACAAATAATCAACTGAAATGAAATGATTTCCAGATCTGCAGGGTTTTGCTTCTGTAAGAATACACTTTGTTTTCTGAATAGATTGAAGGAGCTCGGGAATAAAACCAGTGGAGGTGGAGGACAGATTCAGGCAGCGGTATCCCCTTCTGTCCTGCAGGGAAAGCTCTGACACTCCTGCTGCCTATTTTCCATCACTTTTCACCTCCCTCCCTGCTGCTCATTGGCATGTGTGAGCCCACACTGCCCCATAGAGTATTTTGGGTCATCAAGCTGTCACCCTTTGGAAACGCGATTACGTTCATGGATAGGAACAACTGGGATCCACGTCTGGGCTGCACTCAGGGGTTTTGTTTATTCATTACTTGAATAATTGATGTAATCGGGTATTTAATTGCACTCTTGAACTGTTCCCTAAAGTTGGACTGAGTCGCAGCATAAATAAATGCGTTTGTACAGCAACTGAAATTCCGATTCATAAATCCAACACGTTCAAAAACTATTTCAGAATCACTGTAACCCTCGGGTTCGATTTCTGTAATGACATAATAGAAGAAATGTATAACATACACGATCCATAGAAGTACGAAGCTGCCAGATATGCTGAAGAGTAAAATCACAGGTTTCCTTCTGCTCTCCATCTCTGGATCACTGTGATTACCACTCTTGTTCTGACCCCTCAGTCCCTTACGTACTCGATTGGCCACTAAAATGCGTCTGAAAGTCAGAACGTTGAGCAGCAGAATTAAAGTGAATGGGAACAATGGGGTTAAAATGGTATCAAACCAGTCAAATCCCTCCCATCCCAACTCGCTAAAAAGCTGGCCTTCATATAACAGCCCCATGGAACATTGTCGATTATCTCTCCAGGTTCAAACACAAAGTAGAAGGGGATTTTTTTTAAACAGAGCAGAATGCAGGTTGTTGCTGGAACCACAGTCGCAGTTTTCTTGGTGCAATATCTTCAGCTTCTGGCAGCAAATGGCCACAAATCGATCAAAGGTGAAAGTGACGGTGAACCAGACTGACAAGTCTGTTGATGCACGACTCAGGACATGGATAACACTACAGACAGGGGTTGTGTCTAGGAAAGATCCCGGGAAATACTAATAACTGATCCGCCACAGTATGACTTCAGTGATAATAACCAGTAAATCCGCCGTTGCCATGGCCACTAGGTAGGATGTGATGCAGGTGGAGAGTCCACACTTTCCCCGGGACAAGATCACAATTGCGAGCAAATTAACTGTAAGAGACACAAAGCAAAATAGACTGGAAATTCCTGATCAAATATCCTCTGTGTCTAGCCCAGGCAGTAAGAGCAGGATTTTAACACCGAGCACACGTGAGTTGGGAATGGGACAGAGGTTAAAATTTTAAAAATCTCAGCCCCGAATCCAAACCGTCCACTTCCAGGTTTAACAGTGTCAGGGCAAGGGACACGCAGAAAACCGCTCCCAGCAAATGTAAGGATTGCCTTCAGATTTTGTGATGGGCAATTAGACTCATATCCGGGATCACAGTCTGGGGTCTTGAATAATTGGATCACAGCACCTTCGGACTTCAGAGAAAAAACTGAGCCCCCCATGATCCGACCCCACTCAGATCTAGGGCTGCAATTGGCGTCCTCCCCCGCAATAGGACCCCACTGCATTGGGGTGGTAATCCGACATCTCACGAATCAGAGCCCTCTTGGTATCGGAGCTCACTGGAATCGAAAACCTTTGGACATTGGATGTTAATTGGAGCCCCCAGGATTGCACCCCCTCTACGTCATGTAGTATACAATAACCCTTCCCCTCCCTGGGTTTCAGTGGGTTGAAGAGAGCGAGGCATAATATATGCTTGGTGGTGGACTTAGGTGAATGTGGAAGAAACGTTGGAGATGACGCGTTGAACATGGAGGCTGGTGGGAGGCATGGTGAGGACAAGGGGAATCTTATCATGCTTCAGTCATGGAGGCGAAGAGGTCAAGGCAGTAATATGGGAAATAGAATGACACGGTTGAGGGGAATCGTGGGCTGAGGAAAAATGAAGACATTTCGGAAGTACTGTTGTGGAACGCAGCATCGATTGAGCAGATGGAATGGAGGTGGAGAAACTGGGGGAGAATGGAACACGGTATTTTGTGGAAGTCAGCTGGGAGGAATTATATTCAATGTAGCTGTCAGAATCGGTGGTATTCTAATAGATATTACAAAACAGCCTAACTCCTGACATGGAGATAGAGAAGTAGAAGAAGTGAAGGGAAATGTCAGAGCCGGACAATTAAAAGTCGGGGGAGGGGTAAAAATTAGAGGCAAGGTTGATGAAATGTTCCAGTTGAAGGAAAATTAAGGAAATTACACCAGCCGTGTCAGCAAAGCATCGGCAAAAATGTGAAGGACGGACCTGAGTAGGATTGGAACAAAGAATGGTCTACGTATCATATATAAAGGCAGCTTGGATAGGAGCCATACAGGCTCACATTGTGACACCACTTGAGTGCGGAATGTCCCAATGATTCTACCAGGGGCCAACACACCTAAACTCTACATCAGGTCTCTGCACAGGGGTCAACATCAGGAGCATGTGAGGGTTTTCATTCATAGTCAAAAGCCGGTGAAGAACAGATGGGTTCCAGCAGAAATGGGGAGTGAATGAAACAAAACGAATCCATTCCATGTTTGGCCCTCAGAATGTACGAGCAAGACATGGAGGAGGAAAACATGCCTGGAAACGGTCTCATGGTGGGTGTCAGACAAATTCCATCCATGGGGAGTTTGACGATAGCTCGGGTTTTTTGGTTATTGGACCAGAGAGGTGAAGATTAACATGCAATAAAATATGAATGGACTTCTGGAGCACAGCGTCGAGCATAGAAGGAAGCGTGCCTCATGTGCAGTGGATAGTCAGGGAAGAATTAACTAGCAGATGAGGATTCAGAGCCTGAAGAAGGGAGAGAACTCTCTCAGGGGAGGAACCAAACTTTCGAATGTTAGTGCATACATTTAGCAAACTCTTCAAGACATTTAAGGTATAAATGGGGATATATTTAACAAAGTGATCAAAAATAGGGTATGCTGCCTCATACACGCATACAAAAGATAAGAAAGCGATGTCAGAGACAGGATTATCTGTTCATTGATAATCATCAGAAAAGAGACTACTTCCAGACAGCTAATGCAACACGTGCATTTTAAACAGAGGATACAACAAATCCAGGCAATTGGGGACCAGTTTGCATAATGGCAGTGTCCGGAAATACGGAGAGGTATAGCACTGAAACAGGCCCTTCGGCCCACCGTGTCCATGCCGACCAATAACCACACATTTATACTAACCCTACCCTAATCCCATATTCCCTACCACATCCCCACCATTCTCCGACCACTTACCTACTTTAGGAGCAATTTACAATGGCCAATTTACCAATCAATCTGCAAGTCTTTGGCTGTGGGAGGAAACCGGAGCACCTTGAGGAAACCCACACGGTCACAGAGAGAACTTGCAAACTCCGTACAGGCAATAGCCAGGAGCAAACCCGGGTTGCTAGAGTGGTGAGGTTGCATTGCTAACCATTGCGCCACCAGAGCTTGGAATCCTTATTCAAATAAGTAACAGGAAAAGAAAAAACATCTGGAAACATATAATGTAATCAAGAGTAGTTAACTCATATTCCAAAAGGAAGGCCATACATGACCAACCTAATATTGAATTATTAGAATAATTATTAGAAAATGTAGATCAGACTAATACAACAAATGTAATATACATTGATTTTCTAAAGGCCTTTTGTAAGGTAGCACACAACTGGGAGTCGGTAGGATTGTAGTAGATATTTCTGTACAGCTCATTCCATGAAATTGAGTTCGACAAGTTGAGAAAGTGAAGGGGAATGCCAGACATGGGCCATGTGAAGATGAAAGAGTGGCAGACATCAGGAAGAAAAAGATGATTAAATCGTCCAGTTCAAGAAAAAAGAAGGAAATGGCACCCGCATTGGCATCTAATATTGGAAAAAATATGCAAATCAATGGATCAGAATAAGAGTGGACCAAGGAATGGTCCATGTATTCAACACAAAGACATCGTAGCATGCAACAAGACAGGCTCCCACAGCGACACCATTTGAATGTGGAATATCCCAATGTTTTGAGCAGAGGTCCACATCTATAATTTACAACAGAGTCCCTGCACGGAAGTCAGGATCAGGATACTGCAATGGTTTTCATTCCCAGACCAGAAACAGTGACGACGAGAGGGTTTCGAGTGGGCAAGCGATTGAGTTGGACAAAATTAATCACTTTTAAATGGGTCCCTCGGAATGCAGTAGCAGGAGATGTTGGAGGGAAACTGTCAGGGCAACGAACTCATGGTGTCTGTCACACAGGGTCCCATCCAATGAGTTTATGGATAGCTTGGATTTTCTGGACTTTGGACAGGAGAGGAGGAGACTGATATGGACAGATTTGCAAATGGACTTCTGGAGCTCAGCTTGGAGCTCAGAGGGAAGGATGTCTCGTATGTTGTGGGACAGGTGGGGCAGAATGAACCACTGGATGAGGATTGAAAGCCTGAAGAAGGGAGAGAGGAACTGAGGGGAAGAACTAAACTGTAGAGTAGTGTTGAATAGATTCAACATAATAACGTCAATATATTTAAGGTAGAAGGTGGGGAGATGTTTGATAAAGTACTCAAGGGTAAATACTCTATTTCGGATAAATTGTACCCACACGTGCCAAACAAAAAATTAGGAAATAGATAACAGAGGCACAATTAGCTGTTCATTGATGATTATGAGAATAGGGTGTAGTGCCACACTATTGAACCAAAGCTAATTTAAAGCAGAAAATAGTCCGAGGAACTATAAACGTTTTTTTTTTATTCATTCATGGGATGTGGGCAACGCTGACCAGACCAGCATTTATTGCCCATCCGTAATTGCCCTTGAGAAGGTGGCGGTGAGCTGACTTCTTGAACCACTGCAGTCCATTTGAGGTAGGTATACATACATTGCTGTTAGGAAGGGAGTTGCAGGATTTTGACCCAGCAACAGTGAAGGAACAGCGATATAGTGCCAAGTCAGGATGTTGTGTGCGTTGGAGGGGAAATTGCAGGTGGTGGTGTTCCATTGTATTTGCTGCCCTTGTCCTTCGAGTTGGTCGAGGTCGTGGGTTTGGAAGGTGCTGTCCAAAGAGCTTTGGTGCATTGCTGCAGTGCATCTTGTAGATGGTACACACTGCTGCCACTGTGCGTCGGTGGTGGAGGGAGTGAATGTTTGTAGATGGGGTGCCAATCAAGCGTGCTGCTTTGTCCTGGATGGTGTCGAGCTTCTTGACTGCTGTTGGAGCTGCACCGATCCAGGCAAGTGGAGAGTATTCCATCACACTCCTGAATTGTGCCTTGTAGATGATGGGCAGGCTTTTGGGAGTCAGGAGGTGAGTTGCTCGCCGCAGAATTCCGAGCCTTGGACCTGCTCTTGTATCCACGGTGTTTACATGGCTGTTCCAGTTCAGTTTCAGGTCAATTGTAACCCCTAAGATTTTGATAGTGGGGGATACAGCGATGGTAATGCTGATGAATGTCAAGGGGAGATGGTTAGATTCTCTCTTGTTGCAGATGGTCATTGCCTGGCACTTGTGTGCCGCGAATGTTGCTTGCCACTTATCAGCCCAAGCCTGGATATTGTCCAGGTCTTGTTGCATTTCTACACGGACTACTTCAGTATCTGAGGAGCCATGAATGGTGCTGAACACTTTGCAACCATCCGCGAACATTCCCACTTCTGACCTTATGATTGAAGGAAGATCATTAATGAAGCAGCTGAAGATGGTTGGGCCTAGGACACTACCCTGAGGAACACCTGCAGTGATGTACTGGAGCTCAGATGATTGACCTCCAACAACCACAGCCATCTTCCTTTGCGCTCGGTATGACACCAGCCAGCGGAGGGCTTTCCCCCTGATTCCCATTGACCTTAGTTTTGCTAGGGCTCATTGATTCCATACTCGGCCTTGATATCAAGGGCAGTCACTCTCACATCACCTCTTGAGTTCAGCTCTTTTGTCCATGTTTGAACCAAGACTGTAATGAGATCAGGAGCTGAGTGGCCCTGGCGCAACACAAGCTGAGCTCCACTGAGCAGGTTATTGCTAAGCAAGTGCTGCTTGATGGCACTGTTGATGACACCGTCCATCACTTTATTGATGATGGAGAGTAGGCTGATGGGGCGGTAATTGGCTGGGTTGGATTTGTCCTGCCTTTTGTGTACAGGACATACCTGGGCAAATTTCCACATTGCAGGGTAGATGCCAGTGCTGTAGCTGTACTGGAACAGCTTGGCTAGGTGCACGGCAAGTTCTGGAGCACAGGTCTTCAGTACCATTGCCGGAATATTGTCAGGGCCCACAGTATCCAGTGACTTCAGTCGTTTCTTGATATCAAGTGGAATGAATCGGATTTGCTGAAGTCTGGCATCTGTGATGCTGGGGACTTCAAGAGTAGGCCGACATGGATCATCAACTCGACACTTCTGGCTGAAGATTGTTTCAAATGCTGCAGCCTTATCTTTCACAATAATGTGCTGGGGTCCCCCATCATTGACGATGGGGATATTTGTGGAGCCACCTCCTGCAGTTAGTTGTTTAATTGTCCACCATCATTCACGGTTGGATGTGGCAGGACTGCAGAGCTTAGATCTGATCCGTTGGCAATGGCATCTTTAGCTCTGTTTATGCATGCTGCTTACTCAAGTAGTCCTGGGTTGTAGCTTCAGCAGGTTGACACCTCGTTCTGAGGTAACACTGGTGCTGCTCCGGGCATGCCATTCTGCAGTCTTTATTGAACAAGGGTTGGTCTCCTGGCTTGTTGGTAATGGTAGAGTGAGGGATATGCCGGGCCATGAGGTTACAGATTGTGATTGACTACAATTCGTCTGCTTCTGATGGCCCACAGCGACTCATGGATGCCCAGATTTGCATAGCTAGATCATATGGAAATCTATCCCATTTAACACGGTGATAGTGCCACACAACACGATGGACGGTGACCTCATGTGAAGGGGCGACTTCGTCTCCACAAGGACCGTGCGATGGTCACTCCTACCAATACAGTCATGAACAGAAGCATCTGCAGCAGGCAGATTAGTAAGGACGAGGTCAAGTATGTTTTTCCCTCGTGTTGGTTCCCCCACCACCAGTCGCAGTCCCAGTCTAGCAGCTATGCCCTTTAGGAATCGGCCAGCAGTGGTGCTACAAAGCCACTCATGGTGATGGACATTGAAGTCCCTCGACCCAGAGCACATTTTGTGCCCTTGACTCCCTCAGTCCTTCCTCCAAGTGGTGTTTAACATGCCGGAGTACTGAGTCATCAGCTGAGGGAGGGCGGTAGGTGGTAATCAGTAGGAGCTTACCTTGCCCATGTTTGACCTGATGCCATGAGATTTCATGGGGTACGGATTCGATGTTGAGGACTCACGGGGCAACTCCCTCCCTACATTATCTCACTGTGCCACCACCTCTGCTGCATCTGCCCTACTGGTGGGACAGGGCATACCCAGGGATAGTGCTTGCAGTGTCTGTGACATTGTCTGGAAGGTATGATTCCAAGAGTATGACTATGTCAGGCTGTTGCTTGACTAGTCTGTGGGACAGCTCCCCCAACTTTGGCACAAGCCCCCAGATGTTAGTACGGAGGACTTTGCAGAGTCGAAAGGGCTGGGGTTGCCGTTGTTGTTTCCGGGGCCGAGGTCGATGCCGGTTAGTCCGTCCAGTTTCATTCCTTTTTATTGACTTCGTAGCGGTTAGGTACAACTTAGTGGCTTGCTAGGACATTTCAGAGGGCATGTAAGAGTTAACCACATTGCTGTGGGTCTGGAGTAACATGTAGGCCAGACCAGGTAAGGACAGAAGATTTCCTTTCCTATGGGTTTTTACAACAATCGACAATGGTTTAATGGCCATCATTAGACTAGCGTTTAATTTCAGATTAAAGGGGGAAAGGGGGACGAAAGAGGGAGGGGGAAAGAGGGAGGGGGAAGAGGGAGGGGGAAATGGGGGAGAGGGTGGAGGAAGGGGGAGAGGGTGGAGAGGGAGAGGGAGGACGGAAGGGAGAAGGAGGAAGGGGAGAGGGAGAGGGAGGAAGGGGATAGGGAGGGGGCGGGGGAGGGGGGAGGGGAGAGGCTTGGAGGGGAGATGGGTTGGGGAGAGGGGGGAGCGGGAGAGAGGGAGGGGAGGGAGGGGAGACAGGTGAGGGGACAGAGGGGGGAGGGCGGGAGTGGGGGAATGTGGGGGTTGGGGAAGAGTGGGGGGGAGCAGCGGAGCGGAAGAAGACTGCCTTTTTCTGTGCATGCGCCAGAAACACACCTGGACCCGGCGACACCAAGGTCTTCGCACACTTGCTCCCCGTGGCTTCGATGGCCTCTCACTTCTGGCCCTCTCTATTCAGCCGTTCCCTCCAGCTGCAGATGCCCAATCCAGTTGCTTCTCCCCTACTTCTCCACAGTACTTCAGGCATTGCAGCTGTCTGGTCCCTGCATTTTGCATGCTCCATCTCCCCACCCCTCCCTGCTCTCCCCACCCCTCCCCCTCTCCATCTTCCCCTCCCCCTCTTCACCTACCCTTCCCTCCGCCTCTTCACCCACCCTTCACCCACCCCTCTATCCCACTCAGCACCCACCCCTCTATCCCCCTCTTCACACACCCCTCCTCTACCCCGCTACGTCCACCACTCCCTCTCCCCCCCTACTTCCACCCCTCTCTCTACCCCTTACCTCCACCCGTCCACCACAGTTGACTATCTGAAGTGCAGTTGCAAAGTCGGGGAAAAATAGCATGCAAAACAAAGCCTCAACAATTCTGGGGTTAATTATTGAGAAGTTATATTAAGTCCATTGAGCATCCGAGGCACTGCTGTGCATGGATACATGAGTGTTGTATCCAGCATTCCCGTCAGACAGACAGGCCGAGTCTCTGCTATGCACAGCTAAAGAGATTGTTCCTGGAGAGCCTTGTGGTGAATGAACGCTTGGCTCTCTATTCCACTACTGTATTGTCCATGTGAAGAAGGCAAAGTCACAAGAGTCTGAGCTCAGTCTATTCTTGGTGAATGTCCCCCAAGCGCATCCCAATGTGCATTCCCAATTCATCCATAAATGCAATGTTCTTTTCCACATCGTGACGAGCTCAGCAGCATGATCCAGTTGCCTTCGTTGCTTGAATGCTGACCTTAAGTCTCAAGAATTGTTTTCTCGACGGCATGTTTTACATGAAAAGAAATAAAGCAAATCAGAGTCAGAGCTTGCCTCCGTCCATCCACTGAAATTACTGTTGTGCACACCTTTTTAAGTTCTGCAGTGAAGGCACCAATTGATAACGTCGCCAATGAAGCACTTATTACCCACCTCAGATACAGGAATCAGCACATCCTTGCGCCCTTTCCCGCACTGCCTCCTTTGCTTGAATACCATCCTTAAGTGTCAAGGATTGTTTTCTCAAGGGCACGTTTTACATGAAAGGAAATAATGAAAGAACATCAGTGTCAGAGCTTCCCTCCCT
Organism: Heterodontus francisci; assembly: GCF_036365525.1. NCBI lineage: Eukaryota > Metazoa > Chordata > Chondrichthyes > Heterodontiformes > Heterodontidae > Heterodontus > Heterodontus francisci. The sequence continues at coordinate 184,085 of NW_027141982.1, read as the reverse complement.
CCAATGAAATTACTGTTGCGCATGCTTTATGCTCTGCACTATAGCCATGTACTGATAACACCGCCAATGAATCACGTAGTACCCACCTCAGCTGTCGGAGTCAGGATGATGTTACTGCCCCTATCTCGTGATGGTTCAATGCTGCTCTCAGGGAAAACATGAATGATGTGAGGGTGCTGGAAAATGAAGCACGTTTCTTTTGGACTATGAACATAAAGCTGGCCATTTAGCCCAGCTGTTCCCTGCTAGTGGTTATGCTACTCGTGCGTCTTCCCATCCATTCCCATTTAATCCTGCCTACTACTATCAGCATCACCTTTCTTTTCTTTCACTCTTACCTACCTTTGCCTGAAAGCAACACTGAGGATGGAGAATGGTGTGGCTGCACTGCCAGCTGACCAGTTGTGTACGCAGCAAGAGCATTCACATTTCTGCTACCACTGGACACGGCATGCTTGTTTCTTTTAGTGCTCAGTCTCTTCTTGCTGAATGTTCCCCAACTGCTTGACACCTTTGGACGCCCTCTCTGCTTGACAGGCAGCAGCTGGCAATTGCAGAGTCTCACAAGGCTCTCCATGGTTGTTTCAAAGGCGGATGGGGAAACAGGTGGCTGTGTGTCCACGTGCACTGCTCGGATGGGTGCAGGAACAGGTGGCTGTGTGTCCCAATGCACAGCTCGGATGGGTGCAGGAACAGATGGCTGTGTGTCCACGTGCACTGCTCGGATGGGTGCAGGAACAGGTGGCTGTGTGTCGAAATGAACTGTTCGGATGGATGCAGGAACAGGTGGCTGTGTGTCCATGTGCACAGCTCGGATGGATGCAGGGACAGGTGGCTGTGTGTCCACGTGCACTGCTCAGATGGGTGCAGGAACAGGTGGCTGTGTGTCGAAATGAACTGTTCGGATGGCTGCAGGAACAGGTGGCTGTGTGTCCACGTGCAGTGCTAGGATGGATGCAGGAACAGGTGGCTGTGTGTCCGAATGCACTGCTCGGATGGATGCAGGAACAGGTGGCTGTGTGTCCACGTGCACTGCTCGGATGGGTGCAGGAACAGGTGGCTGTGTGTCGAAATGAACTGTTCGGATGGCTGCAGGAACAGGTGGCTGTGTGTCCACGTGCAGTGCTAGGATGGATGCAGGAACAGGTGGCTGTGTGTCCATGTGCACAGCTCGGATTGGTGCAGGAACAGGTGGCTGTGGGTCCGAATACACTGCTCGGATGGGTGCAGGAACAGGTGGCTGTGTGTCCACGTGCACTGCTCAGATGGGTGCAGGAACAGGTGGCTGTGTGTCCACGTGCAGTGCTCGGATGGGTGCAGGAACAGGTGGCTGTGTAACTGAGCAGCAAGGAGAGGGCACCGCAGGTTGGGGAAGTGGAGCTATGAACAGGCAGGCGTATGTATAGTCCGTCAGATCATTAGGCGAGGGGGTGAAACGCTCAGGGTCCATGGATTGTGGCACGTGACTGATGTCCAGCGCGGGGCAATTGTTGGGCATAGTAAATGGCTCCATCTCATCAGCCAGTCCTTGCTGCCAGTGGAGAATCTGTTGCCGCAGCCAGTCCAGTTTCCTCATGAATGATGCCATTCCACTCTGGAACGGCCTGTTGTAGCTGGTACCATTGATCTGAAAGCAAGCGGTATTTTTCATTGTAGCTGAGGGGCCTTGGCTGTTCCTCTGTAATCTCAATGGCTGCAGCGATGCCTGTCGTCGTTGGTGTCTGAGATGCACGCCAGCGGCAGTTGAAGGCAAGCCTGTCCAAAGGCAGACCCAGATGCCTCTGCACAACAATAGCATGTTTGCAGGGCAGCAAAGTCTGAATGGAGAAGATGCAGCTGCAGGTAGCCTGGCCATCATGTATCTGCAGTGTGTACTGTTTGGCACCAGAAATTACAGTCACTGTGCCTTCATCCTGCTCCTTCACATGTACTCGCTGATTGTGGCTATGATCCTGATGCATCAGCCTCACAGCATGACTGGTGAATCCCGTGTAAAATGAGTGAAGATCTGCTGGTGCCTCTGCGATGTGCTTGAAAGAGGCTCCCTGCAGGAATGTGTAATAGGAACGCTCCCGATCCAGGACACTATTATGGAATATCAGCGCTGAGACGCATTCCTTCATGGATGAAGAGGAGTGGAGCAGCTGCTTTATCTTGCCATTCTCTGACTCAATGCGATTGTTGGTGTTGTTCCCAAACGTTAGGACGTTTACCGCGTGAACATGCTGCCCACAGCTCCTTCTGTGGAATCCAGTTTGTAAGCGGTAGTCCTGCAGGGGTGGGTAGAGATGTCCAATCCTTTCTACACAAATTGTGAGCTTCTCCTCCAAAGGTGCATGAACCATTTCCTTGCAGATCATAAACAACTGATCCCTCAGTTCACCATTCAGTGGGTAGCTGCTGATCTTCCTCCTCATGCTCTGCATCACATGGAACTGACAGAGGAGAACCGATGCAGCTGGGAGATGCTTTCTGATCGCATTGATCTCATTGATGTCTTTATCCACAATGGCTGATCTCATGCGGCAGGTGTTGGATCCCATGAAATCGACAAAAACACCCACAATCTCGTCCAGCATCTGAGCCATCTAATTCCTCACCATGGCATAGAACACCGCCATGCCCCAACCAACATTGTCCTGAACCATCAGTTGGTACAGAGGCTAGCCGCATTTGTTCACCTTGTACGTTCCATCCATGAACAGGAGTTCAGGAAAGGCCTGCATGTGGGCCATCATGGCTGGTGTCATGAAGGCAATATAGAGGAAGCTGCTTCCATGCAGGCCAACCCGCACTGCATCCCCGTCCTGCAGAATATTCTCCAGCGTATCACACAGCGCATCCATGCTGTCATCCCCTGTTTTGAGCCGGGATTTTACATTTCTAATGTCACTAAGGGTCACGGTCTTATTGAATGAACGCTCGATATAATCCTTCAGCTGTTTGTTCCCAGCCTGCAGCTTGACTAACTCTTCTACCTTCTGCCTTTCATCGTGGTTCAGTTGTCGTCTCCTTGCATAGAAGCGTAAACATTCTGGATGCAGAACCTGACCGGAATGCACAAGATGGTAGGAGCTGACACACAGTTTGTTCTTGCTCGTATTGATTTTCACACTGATGAAGACCTCACAGCCCAGGGCGAGATACCTGAAAAGTTACACAGACATTCAATGAGCACGCCCCACGTGCCTCGTGCCCTCACTAGAACGCCAGCCATACCCAGGTGTGTTAGATTAGATTAGAGATACAGCACTGAAACAGGCCCTTCGGCCCACCGAGTCTGTGCCGAACATCAACCACCCATTTATACTAATCCTACACTAATCCCATATTCCTACCAAACATCCCCACCTGTCCCTAAATTTCCCGACCACCTACCTACACTAGTGACAATTTATAATGGCCAATTTACCTATCAACCTGCAAGTCTTTTGGCTTGTGGGAGGAAACCGGAGCACCCGGAGAAAACCCACGCAGACACAGGGAGAAATTGCAAACTCCACACAGGCAGTACCTGGAATCGAACCCGGGTCCCTGGAGCTGTGAGGCTGCGGTGCTAACCACTGCGCCACTGTGCCGCCCTGTTGTTGGCAGCAGTTTACATGTGCACCATGACAAGGTCCCAAAATCTGGTGCAAACCTGTTTCGCAGTCCAGAGGATGTTGCGCTGAGGTGGTCGCCCAGCCATTGGTCTATCCAGGAAATCACAATAAAGGAAGTCTGTAGACACGGGGGTGGTATGCTCGTGGCTTTGTGGGCACAGGATCTCACTGACGAGATGTATTGATACTGCAAATCTAATCTTGGTTCAATGCGCATCAAGGAACAGATTTACAGGACTGACAAGCTACACAAGTGGAAATGTAGTGACCGCAGCACCTACCTCTGATTCGGTCTCACTCCAGTGGAACGGATGCGTGGCTGCCCATAGTGTACACAGCACAGCCTCACTGAGGGATACTTAAAGCGGATTGGAATTTCGACTCGCCGTCTCTTGTTTTCCCTCTCAAGCGTATGGTTGCTCACTTTTATAAATAGACTCCCCGTTGCCTGTAAGCACAACAGCAAAGCACATTTAAATAGCATTGTTAACATAGTGGAACATAACAAGGCACATCACAGGATGTGCCTGCAGACCATGCTACCTGTTGAAACATCTCAAGTTTACTGCTGAAGTCGTCATAACTCTCGAACTCTTGGGTTGTGAAGGTGGCAAGGAACTTCTCTGTGGAATCTACTGACGTTGCCATGATCGAAGTTTGAAGTTCAGGAAGGCTATTAAGGGACCATAAAGGAAACATGAGATGAGATAAGAAATACAGAATGCACTCCATTGAAACGTTACAAAAACGAAAGTGACCGTTTAGATGGTAGGTTGTTCGCTGGACTGCAGCACATGTACTGCCTGCACACAACAAATCACAACAGGGGCTGGAGCACATGCGGTGCACCAGACAATGGAAATTCTTTCAAAGCAACTTGCAATAGGGACTGGAGAACATGCGGTGCCCCAGAGAATGGAAATGTTTTCAAAGCAACTTACAACGGCAGAGCAGCTTACTTTGGAACAATCTCCTGTGTCTAATAAAAATGAAAAAAATCTCCAAAACGACTAAATAATTCAGATAAAATGCGAGAAAATGCCCGACGAAACCTCTCCTTCCACTTTCAAAATGTTGCGCCGAAGCTTTGACGCATGTGTGAATATCCGAAGATTGACGCATGCGCAGAGGCCAACCTGGCACGTTGCCCGAGGAGGACGCCGCAACGCGATGACGTCATCCGCGCATGCGCAAAGCGGTCCTGGCGAGCCGGACAGCAGAGCATGCGCAGAGAGCAGGAGACTGTCTGCGCATGTGCGCTCCGCGGGGCAGCCTGATGACGTCAGCGCTGACGAAGCGTTGTCATGAATCACTTTGGAAAATAATATAGAGTAGTCGGTGCATAAAGTTAGATCATACTTGACCAACCTTAATGCATTGCTTGAACACGTAACAGAAAGTGCAGATAAGATGGTCACAGTGCATGTAATATATTTGATTTTCAAAATAACTTTGATGAGATATCACAGAGCAGACTCATGACTAATTTCAGAACCAGTGGAGTTAGGGGACCAGCTGCAGAATGGACATTAAGCTGGATACAGAAACAAAAAACGGGACGTTGAATTAAAGGTTTGGAGGAATTGTGGAATTAGTTTGGCGGAAGGTGGGAAGTGGTTTGCTACTGTGATCAGCGCTGGAAACACTTGTATGCACAATTTACAAGAAAAAGGTATAGGCTCGGGAAACACAAGCGCAATTTCAAAATTTGCAGACAAATCCAAACTTAGAGTACATTTAATAAAGAGGAAGAATACAACAAAATGAATTATTTTTATCCTCGAATTATAAAAAAATGGGTGTGCATTTAAGACTGTTGAAAACAATGCAAGTTTAAAGGGCAGACGGTTCTAGAAATCTGTGGACACAGTGTACCACAGCTGCATTTTGTTTACCGAGAAATAGCAGCAGAGAGAGAGGTGACATGAGATGATATTTCCATTTTGACTGTGTGTGTAGGTGTCAGTAAACGGTATGAAACATTTAGTTCAGAAAGGCTTGAGAGCAAGGAACTGAAGAGAATGGAGCTGTATTATTCTCTCTCAAAAAAATCTACACAAGCTACAAACCAAATTAATTCCCTTAGCAAATAAGAAAAGCTCTTCTTTCTTTAAAAAAACGAATTTCTGTGATCATCGTTGAAATAACTGTTTAATTTTACTAACTGAACTGTTGAATGCCTATCAAGCACAAACTGCTTCATCAAATCCAAGTGAAGACTTCAAGTGAACTTTACTTATCTTCAGATCAGTAGACTGCATTCACCGGGAACGTAAAGCACACATACTTCCTTATTTTATTTATTGTTAATGGAATATCAATTTGAAAGAAAAATGTGAAACCGCCAACTAATTGTTGTTTGTGTATATATGTGCGTGCATGCGGGAGTTAGATTAAAATAAGCAGTTATAAAACCTTAGACATAGGTTTATCTTAATAGTCGTTAGGATTTCGTTTTTTCCAAAAAAATATATAGTTACGTTATTGCTGAAAGATACCATGCTTTGGTCTGTGTTATTCTGGATATACTAGAGTGTTTATTTGGTTGTTTATTTTTCCGATATCGTAAAAATAAAATATGTTGCGACCTGTGAAGTTGTGGGACTGAACTAACAGAGCATTGCTGTTGCAGCAGTCATAACAGTTATCATTAATAACTATATTTAATAATAGCTCACGATGGGCATCTAAAGGCCAATTGCTTTTATATAGCTAACTGTGAGGTGCAGAATTTTGGTCAGAAGGATAACCTTCCCAAATGTTGGTTGGAAATTGAGAATCTGAATTAGGTCGAGGGGTTCAGGTTTTAGAGGACAGATGAACAAATCAAGTAAAGTAGTAACGCAGATGAACAGGGCCAGAAAATGCAAATAAAGCATTGAAGTTCACTTCTAGAGTGATGGAATTGAAAAAGCAAAGAGCTGATATTAAATTCATCTGGAACACACCTATACAGCACCTAACATACTTTGTACTGTGCTGATAGTACTGTGCTCCATAATACAAAAAGGATGTCCTGGGAAAGGTACATTTTTTAAGCAGGAGGATACCAAAACTGAAAGAAATGTAATCTGTATTTAATCGATAACATTTTACTCATGTTTTGATGCACTGTCCTCGGGCTGATTTCTGCATTATAAAAACCCAAAATGTATGTTCCTCCGTTCGAAGTACGTCTCCTTAACCTGATAATTCAGAGAACCAGCTTTTTACAAATAGAGATTTATTATGAGTTGAGGAAGTAGTTTATAACTAGACATAATTCAGAATATATGACTGAAGGAAATTATGTCGCTGATCAGGTGCCTGTATGTCAGTAACCACGAGATCACCATGTAACAGTATCAGTCACAGGAACAAGAGCAGAGAGCAGCTCACACACAAATGTACACAACTTCAATGGTTATAGTCACTCACCAGGAACACCAAGGATGGCAAGGATCAGGTGAAATATTTTCACGATACTGTACAATGTTTCATACATTTTATGTGTGAAGTGATGTTTCCCTTCATGTTGCAGACAATTTCTCTGCGTTAAGCTCTGGGCTGATACATTCCCAAAGCCTGTAATTTATACCCTGTGGGATCGCCCCAGGGACACTTAGGTTGCCACATTGTTCATTTTTAAAAAATATATATTTGAACGAACAGATTATGACATTGTGTTCAATCCATTTTATGTTGCAATACATTTATTTCTGGGATTGAACTGGAAAACTATAAAGACTGGACAACTCTGATCACATTAATTAACGAATATAAATTAGATATTCTATTGTTCCAGCAATGAGGTTGCTCTTTCAAACCCCATCTGCCCCATTTCTAGATCTCATTTTGCTTCAGTGATATCCTTCACTGGACAGTGACCATTCAATAATTACACAACAATGTTTAGACTGTCTCGCTCAGGGTTGCTCTACTGCACTCTGCGATGTGACTGCCCTCATTAACTGTGTACATTCAGTAACTAAACTCCAAATATGATAAATAAAAACAAGAAATGCTGGAACCACTCAGCAGGTCTGTCCCTCCGCGACACCCTGGTCCACTCCTCCATTGCCCCCACCACCTCGTCCCCGTCTCATGGCACCTTCGCCTGCAATCGCAGGAGGTGTAATACCTGCCCATTTACCTCCTCTCTCCTCACTATCCCAGGCCCCAAACACTCCTTTCAGGTGAAGCAGCGATTTACTTGTACGTCTTTCAATGTAGTACACTGTATTCGCTGCTCACTATTTGGTCTCCTATATATTGGGGAGACTAAACGCAGACTGGGTGACAGCTTTGCGGAACACCTCCACTCTGTCCACAAGCAGGACCCTGAGCTTCCGGTTGCTTGCCATTTCAAAACTCCCCCCTGCTCTCATGCTCACATCTCGATCCTGGGCTTGCTGCAGTGTTCCAGTGAACATCAACGCAAGCTCGAGGAACAGCATCTCATTTTCCGATTAGGCACTACAGCCTGCCGGACTGAATATTGAGTTCAATAATTTCACAGCATGACGGGTCCCCCATTTTACTTTTATTTCTAGTTATTTTTTCTTTTTGTTTTTTTGCATTTTTTACAATTTTTTTCTTTTGTTTATTTCATTTCATTGTAGTTTGTTCAGTTTGCTTAACCACTGTTTTTTCATGTTTGTACTTGCTGCTGTTCAAGATTCAGTTCGTTAACACCCTATCTGTACTAATGCATTGTCTTTCAACACACCATTAACATATTGTTTGCTTTTGCTCCATCTCTTGGTCAGCTATGTGGCCTTATCCATCTACACATTCTCCTTTGTTATCTCTTGCCCCACCCCGACTCACTTGATTGTAACCTTTGATGCTTCTAATATATCCTAGCTCCGAGGAAGGGTCATTGACCTGGAATGTTAACTCTGCTCTCTCTCCACAGATGTTGCGAGACCTGCTGAGTGGTTCCAGCATTTCTTGTTTTAATTTCAGATTTCCAGCATCGGCAGTATTTTTCTTTTATCCAAATATGAGAATGTCTCTCTCAGGGTTTATCCATTGCTCTCAGGGATGTTACTGTGTCTTTAACTGTGAAAATTCAGTAGTTAACCCAGGTTACTGAGGGAAGCGAGAGAGGAAATAGCTGGGGCCTTAACAGATATCTTTGCAGCATCCTTAAACACGGGTGAGGTCCCGGAGGACTGGAGAATTGCTAATGTTGTCCCCTTGTTTAAGAAGGGTAGCAGGGATAATCCAGGTAATTATAGACCGGTGAGCCTGACGTCAGTGGTAGGGAAGCTGCTGGAGAAGATACTGAGGGATAGGATCTATTCCCATTTGGAAGAAAATGGGCTCATCAGTGATAGGCAACATGGTTTTGTGCAGGGAAGGTCATGTCTTACCAACTTAATAGAATTCTTTGAGGAAGTGACAAAGTTGATTGATGAGGGAAGGGCTGTCGATGTCATATACATGGACTTCAGTAAGGCGTTTGATAAGGTTCCCCATGGCAGGCTGATGGAGAAAGTGAAGGCGCTTGGGGTCCAAGGTGTACTAGCTAGATGGATAAAGAACTGGCTGGGCAACAGGAGACAGAGAGTAGCAGTAGAAGGGAGTTTCTCAAAATGGAGACGTGTGACCAGTGGTGTTCCACAGGGATCCGTGCTGGGACCACTGTTGTTTGTGATATACATTAATGATTTGGAGGAAAGTATAGGTGGACTGATTAGCAAGTTTGCAGACGACACTAAGATTGGTGGAGTAGCAGATAGTGAAGGGGACTGTCAGAGAATACAGCAGAATATAGATAGATTGGAGAGTTGGGCAGAGAAATGGCAGATGGAGTTCAATCAGGGCAAATGCGAGGTGATGCATTTTGGAAGATCCAATTCAAGAGTGAACTATACAGTAAATGGAAAAGTCCTGGGGAAAATTGATGTCCAGAGAGATTTGGGTGTTCAGGTCCACTGTTCCCTGAAGGTGGCAACGCAGGTAAATAGAGTGGTCAAGAAGGCATACGGCATGCTTTCCTTCATCGGACGGGGCATTGAGTACAAGAGTTGGCAGGTCATGTTACAGTTGTATAGGACTTTGGTTCGGCCACATTTGGAATACTGCGTACAGTTCTGGTCGCCACATTATCAAAAGGATGTGGATGCTTTGGAGAGGGTGCAGAGGAGGTTCACCAGGATGTTGCCTGGTATGGAGGGCGCTCGCTATGAAGAGAGGTTGAGCAGATTAGGATTATTTTCATTAGAAAGACGGAGGTTGAGGGGGGACCTGATTGAGGTGTACAAAATCATGAGAGGTATAGACAGGGTGGATAGCAAGAGGCTTTTTCCCAGAGTGGGTGTTTCAATTACTAGAGGACACGAGTTCAAAGTGAAAGGGGAAAGGTTTAGGGGGGATATGCGTGGAAAGTTCTTTACGCAGAGGGTGGTGGGCACCTGGAACGCATTGCCAGCGGAGGTGGTAGATGCGGGCACGATGGAGTCTTTTAAGATGTATCTAGACAGATACATGAATGGGCAGGAAGAAAAGAGATACAGAACCTTAGAAAATAGGCGACATGTTTAGAGAGAGGATCTGGATCGGCGCAGGCTTGGAGGGCCGAAGGGCCTGTTCCTGTGCTGTAATTATCTTTGTTCTTTGTTCTTTTAAACTCCAAATGAGAGAGTTGCTCTGTCAGGATTGCTCGACAGCACTCTGGGAAGTGGCTGTGATCTTTAACTATCGACATTCATTAATTAAACTCGAAATATTAGAATGTCTATCTCAGGGCTGTTCCACTGCACTCTGGGATGTGGCTGCCCTCTTTCACTGTGACCGTTCAATAAATAAACATCAAATGTGAGAGTGGCCCTCTCAGAGCTGCTCTACTGCACCCTGGGATGTGTCAGTCCTCTTAAACCGGTGTATTTCAGTAATTAAACTCCAAATGTCAGAGTCTCCATCTATCAGGGTTGCAAAACAGCACTCTGGGATGTGACTGTCGTCTTTAACTGTGACCATTCAATAAGTAAACTCCAAATGTTAGAGTGCCGCTCTTAGTGTTGTTCTACCGATCTCTGGGATGTCACTTCCCTCTAACTGTAACCATTCAGTAATTGAACTCTAAATGTTAGAGTGTCTATCTCAGGGTTGTACTGCTGCACACTGCGATGTGACTCTCCTCTTCAAGTGTGGATGTTTAATTAAGTGATAAGTATGGGTTATTTGAGACTATGCACCCTGTAGTTCAACTAATACAGCATCTGCAACTAATTCATTACCAATAAATGATAAAGCATCCCAACCCAATACTGCACATGAAACTAATAAACTAATTTAAACCAACAGAAGACCTCAAGTAATACAGACCCCACCATCTGATACAGACCCTTCCAAGTGATACAGCTGCCACAAATGAAACAACCACTCCTCCAGACTGCTTCTCCCGTGATAGAGCCCCCTCAACTGATGCAGCCCCCATCTCCCAGCCAACACAGCCACTCCAACTGATGCAGGTATTCAATGTGATGCAACCCCTCCTACTGGAACAGCATCTAAAACTAAAACAGCAACTCAAAATAATATCTCAGCTGAAATTAATAGAATCCTTAAACTAATACACCACCTCAAAATCAGCCGCTCACACTTAAAAAGCGTCTGAAACGAATACAGCAGCTCAAGGAAATGCATCACTTCCAGTCAAGACAGTATCCCAACCATCACAGCACCTCAGAGTAAGTTGGGTCTTAAAAATGTTGCCATACATCACATTTATACAGCATTGATAAAATCTATGAAATTTATGACAGAAAAGGAGGCGAGTAATTAATAGCATTTATACAGCCATAAAAGGTTTACTTAACATAATCCCACTTTCCAGCTCTTGGTCCATAGCCCAATAGCTCAGGGCAACTCGAATATTGACATCCAGAAGGCGGAGATTGTCTGGAACTCAGGGCCTGAAAAGCTGGTGGGGATATCACAGCTGTGCTGAAGGAGGGCACTATGTAGGACTCGAGCAGTGAGGCAATATGGGCAGAACTCAGAAATAGGAAGGGTGCAGGAACAATGTTGGGGCTTCACTCCAGTCCTCCCAACAGCGAGTGTGAGATAGAGGTACAAATATGTAAACAGATTATGGAAAGATGTAGGAGCAACAGGGTGGTGGTGATAGGAGATTGTAATTTTCCCAACATTGACTGGGATTCACTTAGTGTTAGAGGTCTAGATGGAGCAGAATTTGTCAGGAGCATCCAGGAGGGTTTTCTAGAGCAGGATAGAAATAGTCCAACTCGAGAAGGGGCCATACTGGACCTGGTGTTGGGGAATGAGACCGGCCAGGTGTTTGAAGTTTCAGTAGGAGACTACTTTGGGAATAGTGATCACAATTCTGTAAGCTTTAAAATACTCATGGACAAAGACAAGAGTGGTCCTAAAGGAAGAGTGCTAAATTGGGGGAAGGCCAACTATACCAAAATTCGGCAGGAGCAGGGGAAAGCAGATTGGGAGCAGCTGTCTGAAGGTAAATCCACATGTGATATGTGGGAGGCTTTAAAAGAGAGGTTTATTAGCGTGCAGGAGAGACATGTTTCTGTGAAAATGAGGGATAGAAATGGCAAGATTAGGGAACCATGGATGGCAGGTGAAATTGTGAGACCAGCTAAGAGGAAAAAGGAAGCAGACATAAGGTCTTGGAGCCTGAAGAAAGACGAAGCTTTGAAAGAATATCGGGAATGTAGCACCAATCTGAAACGAGGAATTAAGAGGGCGAAAAGGGGTCATGAAATATCTTTAGCAAACAGGGTTAAGGAAAATCCCAAAGCCTTTTATTCATATATAAGGAGCAAGAGGGTAACGAGAGAAAGGATTGGCCCACTCAAGGACAAAGGAGGAAGGTTATGCGTGGAGTCAGAGAAAATGGGTGAGATTCTAAAAGAGTACATTGCATCGGTATTCACCGAGGAGAGGGACATGAAGGATGTTGAGGTTAGGAACAGATGTTTGATTACTCTAGGTCAAGTCGGCATAAGGAGGGAGGAAGTGTTGGGTATTCTGAAAGGCATTAAGGTGGACAAGTCCCCAGGTCCGGATGGGATCTATCCCAGCTTACTGAGGGAAGCGAGAGAGGAAATAGCTGGGGCCTTAACAGATATCTTTGCAGCATCCTTAAACACGGGTGAGGTCCCGGAAGACTTCTTCTTTCTTTTTTCTTTTGGGCCTCCTTATCTCGAGAGACAATGGATACGCGCCTGGAGGTGGTCAGAGGTCCCGGAGGACTGGTGAATTGCTAATGTCGTCCCCTTGTTTAAGAAGGGTAGCAGGGATAATCCAGGTAATTATAGACCGGTGAGCCTGACGTCAGTGGTAGGGAAGCTGCTGGAGAAGTTACTGAGGGATAGGATCTACTCCCATTTGGAAGAAAATGGGCTTATCAGTGATAGGCAACATGGTTTTGTGCAGGGAAGGTCATGTCTTACCAACTTAATAGAATTCTTTGAGGAAGTGACAAAGTTGATTGATGAGGGAAGGGCTGTAGATGTCATCTACATGGACTTCATTAAGGCGTTTGTTAAGGTTCCCCATGGTAGGCTGATGGAGAAAGTGAAGGCGCATGGGGTCCAAGTTGTACTAGCTAGATGGATAAAGAACTGGCTGGGCAACAGGAGACAGAGAGTAGCAGTGGAAGGGAGTTTCTCAAAATGGAGACGTGTGACCAGTGGTGTTCCACAGAGATCCGTGCTGGGACCACTGTTGTTTGTGATATACATAAATGATTTGGAGGAAAGTACAGGTGGACTGATTAGCAAGTTTGTAGACGACACTAAGAATGGTGGAGCAACAGATAGTGAAGGGGACTGTCAGATAATACAGCAGAATATAGATAGACTGGAGAGTTGGGCAGAGAAATGGCAGATGGAGTTCAATCAGGGCACATGCTAGGTGATGCATTTTGGAAGATCCAATTCAAGAGTGAACTATACAGTAAATGGAAAGGTCCTGGTGAAAATTGATGTACAGAGAGATTTGGGTGTTCAGATCCATTGTTCCCTGAAGGTGGCAACGCAGGTCAAGAGTGGTCAAGAAGGCATACGGAATGCTTTCCTTCATTGGACGGGGTATTGAGTACAAGAGTTGGCAGGTCATGTTACAGTTGTATAGGACTTTGGTTCAGCCACATTTGGAATACTGCGTGCAGTTCTGGTCGCCACAATGCCAAAAGGATGTGGATGCTTTGGAGAGGGTGCAGAGGAGGTTCACAATTATGTTGCCTGGTATGGAGGGCGCTAGCTATGAAGAGAGGTTGAGTAGATTACGATTATTTTCATTAGAAAGACGGAGGTTGAGGGGGGACCTGATTGAGGTGTACAAAGTCATGAGAGGTATTGACAGGTTGGATAGCAAGAAGCTTTTTTCCCAAAGTGGGGGATTCAATTACTAGGGGTCACGAGTTCAAAGTGAAAGGGGAAAGGTTTAGGGCGGATATGCGTGGAAAGTTCTTTACGCAGAGGGTGGTGGGTGCCTGGAATGCGTTGCCAGCGGAGGTGGTAGAACCGGGCACGATAATTCTTTTCAGATGTATCTAGACAGATACATGAATGAGCAGGAAGTAAAGAGATACAGACCCTTAGAAAATAGGCGTCATGTTTAGATAGAGGATCTGGATAGGCGCAGGCTTGGAGGGCCGAAGGGCCTGATTCTGTGCTGTAATTTTCTTTGTTCTTTGTTCTTTGAGGGGAAACCCACAGCACACCTATTTTCTTTCTGCACATTTGTATCTGTAACTGAGTTCTGTAATCTACAGTAAAATGGACCATTTAAGCAGGATAGATCCTTTTCAGTCAGAACAGACATTATAGGCCGAATGACCCGCTTCCGTGCTTTACATCTGTCGATGATACAACATAAACATGATGCCACCTCCGCTGATGAATGTATTCAGGCTGTTCGACAGTACTGTGGACAAAAATATTATGTAGGGTACAATGCATAATTCAAGCAATCCCCTATCCCAACTCTCGCCAAGTCTCAATCACCCATCATCTTCCGTGCTTGCTCAGCAACATTAGTTCCTTGCCCAGTAACACTGGGATTTAAAAATTCTCATCCCTGTTTACAAATCCATCAAAGTCGCACACTCCTTTCCCCATATCTGTAACCAACTGCAATCCTACAGCACTCCGTATCTTTGTAATCTCCCACAACCCGCACAACCGACCCGAAGGGAATGTGGTGTGAGACCCCTTGGGGACGAGCGACCATAATATGATGGAATCATTCATCAAGATGGACAGAAACACAGTTGATTCTGAGACAAGAGTCCTAAATCTTAGTAAAGGAATCTGCGAAAGTATGCTGCGCGAGTTGGCCATGACGGATTGGGAAATGTTACTTATTGGGATGATGGTGGACAGACAGAGGCAAGCATTCAAAGAGCACATGGATGCACTGCAACAATTGTTCATCCCTGTCTGGTGCAAAAGTAAAACGGGGAAGGTAGCCAAACCAGAGCTACAAGGGAAATTAGAGATCGCATAAGATCCAAGGGAGAGGCATATAAATTTGACAGGAAAAATAACAGACCTGAGGATCTGGAGCAGTTTAGAATTCAGCAAAGGAGAACCAAGGGATTGATTAAGAAGGGGAAAATAGAGCACGAGAGCAAGCTTGTGGGGGACATAAAAACTGACTGTCAATGTTTACCTAGGTAAGTGAAGAGAAAAAGATTAGTGAAGTCAAATGTAGGTCCCTTATTGTCAGTAACAGGGGAATTTATTATTGAGAGCAAAGAAATGGCTGACCAACCATGTGCATACTTTGGTTCTGTCTTCACAAAGGAGGACACAAATATCACAACAGAATGTTGGGGAACACAGGACTTTGTGAGAGAGAGGAAATTAAATAAATCAGTATTAGTACAGAAATGTTGCTGGAGAAATTGATGGGAATAAAGGCTGATAAATCCCCAGGCCTGATGGTATGCATCCCAGAGTACTTAATGAAGTGGCCGTAGAAATAGTGGATGCATTGGTGGTCATCTTACAAGATTCTGTAGACTCTGGAACAAGTTCATAAGATTGGAGGGTAGCTGATGTAACCCCACTATTTAAAAATGAAGGTAGAGAGCACTTGTAGAACACTGGTAGAATGGGGCAAAGTCAACATGGATTTATGAAAGGGAAATCGTGCTTGACAAATCTACTAGAAATCTTCGAGGATGTAACTCGTATAGTTGATGAGGGGGAGCCTGTGGATGTGGTTTATTTGGACTTTCAGAAGGCTTTCGACAAAGTCCCACACAAGAGACCCATGCATGCAAAAGTAAAATGCATGGGATTGGGGATAATGTATTGCGATAGATAGAAAATTGGTTGGCGGACAGGAAACCAAGAGTAGGGATAAATGGGTCACAGGCAGTGACGAGAGAGGTGCCATGGGGATCGGTGCTTGGACCCCAGCTTTCACAATAATGATTTAGATTTAGATTAGA
The DNA here is from genome assembly GCF_036365525.1 of Heterodontus francisci. Lineage (NCBI taxonomy): Eukaryota > Metazoa > Chordata > Chondrichthyes > Heterodontiformes > Heterodontidae > Heterodontus > Heterodontus francisci. Next base: position 168,050 of record NW_027141982.1, on the reverse strand, counting down.
GATACAGCACTGAAACAGGCCCTTCGGCACACTGAGTCTTTGCCGAACATCAACCACCCATTTATACTAATCCTACACTAATCCCATATTCCTACCAAACATCCCCACCTGTCCCGATATTTCCCTACCACCTACCTATACTAGTGACAATTTATACTTCCTGCTCATTTTTTTTTCGTTTTATAAGTCGATATTCTTTGTAACCCTCAGACACACACAAACATTCCAATATCAATGCCGAACCTGAGTGTGTGTTTTTTTAATACAACTGTTTCTTAGATATAATGTAATAGGGTAACTTCTGTAGTGTGTTCCTGGATTGGTGAAGTGGCCAGAGTCGACCAGTCAGTTTCCTTTCGAAGTATCCCCGGGTGAAACTAATGAGAAGACTGTGATGGGTAGGCGTTCAATTCGTCTGCAGCAGGCATCACACAGGCCTTTCAGCAAATGATTATATCAACAGATGTTCTTACATTTTAAAGTAGCAGTCTAAACAATAGAAACTTTCTTGAGGTATCATGATGTTCCACAGCCCAACAAGCAACAGGATTTACTCTTGAGGCAGGTATTCTTGAGATTGGAGGCGACAGCAATCTTCCACACCCGAATCACAAGGCTTCCTTTCTGCAAAGCAGTGTTCCTCCACAGAGTGTAGCAACTCCTCTTTTCCTGCGTCTTTTCTCTCTCTTCAGGCAGGACAAAACCACACCTTAGATGAGGTATTTTTTTCCTTAGAGATGAAAAGCGTCCGTTGTAGTGAAAGAGTTTGCCGTTTCTCTGGTCTACCAGCAAAACACAGCTCCCAGTCAGCTCCCTGATCTATTTCACACTGAAAAAGTCTCCAAGAACCAAGTCACCAGACAGTCATACAACTTCCTGGTGCTTGGATACAAGTTTTACAGCCTACACACTTCAAACCAAGTACACATTCAGTGTTCACAAAATAAGTTTTTTTTCTTAGAATGAAGGCACACAGAGCTCTTAGTTTCTTTATAAACAAGACTCTTGTGAAACCAGACAGACACCGTGATGTTTTGCCCCGCCCGTTTCCTTGCACCATTCCCTGATATACATTCTTAGGGTCCCTTTTGGACATGATTACTCATGTTTCCTTCGCTCACCATTTCTGCTGGAACTCCACACTTCCTCAATGGATCTGATCTGAGAATTAAAACCATTTCTGGTTCTTGATCCTGAATCTGGTGCAGGGACCCTATTGTAAAGTATAGGTGTATGTAACTGGGGTGTAAACATTGGGATGTTCCACACTCAAATGGTATCACCACTGAAGTGATATGCTCAATTTGTGTAGAATACATGAACCATTCTATGCTTCAATCCTACTCAGATCCTCTCTTTCTCATATGTTTTACATTTTGATGGCAAATTGTACCATTTCCTAATTTTGCTTTGAACTGGAAAATTCAGTCAGCTTTGCTTCTATTTGCCACCCTTCCCCCGTCTTCACCATGTCTATCTCTGGCACTTTCCTTTCCTTCCTCAACTTGTACTCCGGTTCAGGGGACTGAATGTCCTACTGTTGGAGAAAATCCAGGTTGTGCCCAATTGTTGAACAAATTCTCCGGACTCATATGTTGAGAACAAACACTTTATTGCATGATATCATGGGGGAGCACACCTTTCATAAAGGCGGTCCAGTGCTATTCCAAAGAGCTACAGATCGCCGTGGACTTATATAGGATAGAAGAGGCAGAGCTAACAGTTTCACAATTAAGTAAAAACCACAGGACAACCACAAGACCGCCAACAGCTCTGTGCTCTTTGCAAGGTCCGAGGTCAGCAGAGCGTTAGTTCGAGCATAACAAGCTAATGTTCCCTATTTAACGTACACACTCCAGGTACTATATCTGGCCGTTACTTCTGGCTAGGTTGCACAAACATGATAAAAGCGTAAGAGTCAGCAACGGACAGTCTCCGTTCACTTCCCCAAAATCCATCATGAGCTCTGTCCGTTCCTAAGCCTGATGATTGTGGTCAGTTTCTCTGTCTACATTTCCTGACCATTGGTTAGTTTAGCTAGAAGCTGCGTCCTGTTTTTCTATTTCTACAAAGTTAAGTAATAATTAACAAAGCTCAGAAAATTCTCCAACAATCCCTCCTTTTGTCATCCCATGATAACACAACAGCATCGTATGTGGAGGGGAGAGGTATGGGGCTTAAAGTAGTCATTGAAGCATAATATATTTCCTGCCATCGCGCTGTACCAGCCGCAAGGCCAAGCTAGCAATACATAATTGATTAATCTCATCTTAAATGTCCCCATAATATTCTGTTCTTAAAACTTTAAAATTCTGTTCTCAGAGTCCCCTCTTGACTCTTCTATAACCTTTTTAAGAATCCTTCCCTTGATCCCACCTCGGTGCCTTTAATGGTCTCTATTTGTCTAGAAACAGCCTTCAACACCCGGAGGGGTCGCACTCAATACGTCGCCTGCTTATATCACAAAGGGGCAGCGGGAACTCTGTCAAGGCATAAGTTTAGCAGGGGCTTCAAATGCTTGTTTACAACATAAAAGGTGGTACACTTGGACATTTACCATGTCATTTAAGCATCACTGTTGCATCATCGATTGTACAAACATAATAAAATTCCATAAAGTACATTGATCATTCATTAGTTCATTTTAAGTATATATGAAAAGGTTATACAATTACCCTTTTATGGCATAACTAATTGTCCCTCCTTTTACAGAGCAAGTTCGAACACTAATTTCTTTTCGGGTAGCTGGCCAACCTGTGTTCATGCATCCTCTTCCATCGCCTAATTAATTTCTTAAGTTGCCAAATTAAGTATGTCACATCTAACACCATGATACCCAAAACCACTATCAGGACATGGGAGATAATTCTAAATCAGGGGAGTATCTGCACATCTGACCCCCAGTTCCATAAGTCCTCCTGCCAGGTAGAATCATTTATCCTGTCAAACTCATCTTGTAGCATCTTCGACTGTTGTTCCAGCTTGCAATGGCTTCTTGCTGCTATATCTCTTTACCCAAGCGTGTGGGCAATGGCTGAATAGTATATTCATATTCTCGGAGGTAATTTGTCAAATCCTCCTTAATACTTTCTGTCACAGTTATCGTTCTGTCTTTTGCTCATGTATCTCTACCAACCCCATCTTCCTTACTCGGGTTGGTATTTGTGGGTTGAACCAAAATGTACTGTTGCTCACCGGACAAGTCCGTTTATGTCCATACTGGTACTCCTTCGCTGTGGTGGTTAAGCAATATCTCCCCTTTCCCAAAAAGGCCACATGGGCTAGTCCCGACAATGCTCTCCTAGTTTCCATGCTGCAATTTACAGTGGTATTAAATCCATATTTTGATTCTGCCGTTTTATATATAGGACGAGGACATATGATCACCTGGTTTTCCAGACTACACTCAGACAATGGACAATGTTGTTCCAATTACCTCTTTTCCCAATTTCCATGACATAGGGTAAAATATCATTGTATTTTATGTAATCTATTTATCATTTTCTCATTACCAAATTCCTGTCTCAACAATTGTTACAGTAATACCTTATAGAACTCTCGGGTCTTCTCAGGGCACCAGTCAGGTTGCTGGATATCTGAGAAAATCAATATTACCGGTACGAACTCAAGCTTTACATTATCATACACAATTTTATTCGTATTTATTATCATATCAAGTCCATTTTGTGGTCCTGTAGTCAAGGCAGGGCAAGGCAGACCAGTCACTTGTGGCTGTTGGGTCGTAACCTTACTCGTTAGTAATTTGGATGTGGGTTAACCGTGGGATTGGTGCTTCTTGTCTGTGTAATCTCACATCCCGAAATAGGAACTGCCCTTTTTTATCTTAGAGCTTTAATATCTTGCGCTAGGAGGAGTTCGAGGATTGTCTGCACTCACTTTGGCTCTGTCTCATGCTTTCCCTGTGTTATTACTATTCCCAAATATGAAACCTTTTCCTTCATTATCTGTGAAATTTTCAGCCTAGTTCACTCTGTCCTTCAGAAGGAAGGTGGAATATCGATGGATTATTATAAATTCCCTGGGAGAGACACGTCCATATTTACTGTTGTCCCTTGAACGTAAACGCAAATTTATATTGACTCTTGTGCCAACTGTATGGACCAGAACCCATTGCTAATATCCAACACACTGATTTGTTATCTTCTAAAACTTTGATTGTCCTCTTAAATATCAGATAAATTTCCCTTGTAGTGCTTTAAATAACCACTCGTATCAGTTAAATTTTGTTTATTGATTCCAATGTCTTATGTCCAGACTTGTTTGTACCTTTTGTATGTGAAGGACAGAAGTGCTTGCAACTATCTTTCCTTCTCAAACATTTTGTCTCATTGGGAAAGATGCTATGATACTTGATGTCTGCAATTAAGTTTTAAATTCTCAAAGCTGCTGGATCTCTTGTTGTGGCATCAGTTCTCATGTGGCCTTCAACCTGCCTTCACCTGCTTAAAATAATCCATTATGGCTCTGCCCCTGAGCCGAATGGGTTAATTTGTCCACTTATATCTGTCATTTTAGAAATGTAAAGTTTAACAATGTCCAATATGCATAAATTGGACTCTCAGCTTTGCAAAAAGCTGCAACAAGTTAAGTTCTTTGTTTGTCTCCAAGGGGCGGAGCAAAACATTCTCAGCTACGTCACTTTACGAAACCTTTCTTTTCTGATCGAAAAGAACTATCCATTTAAAATAATTTTTTAATCCTTTTGGTATCCTTAGGGTTTAAAAACAACAAAATCACGTGTAACATTTTCAACTTCAAAGGAAAGCATCTCCATCAGGAAAGACAGCATTTTAGATTAAACTCCAATTGTTTCCAAACTCCAATTCACTGCAATAAACATTTAAATCAAAACTGCCAATGTTATATCAGTGAGTCCTCTGTCCGGAACTTAAGACTCCTCCAAAACATGACATAATAAACTTGAAAGTTCACTGTGGCAACAAATGAAATTTCCAGTTCTTCAACTTAAACAGGTCAATTAACCTGAACAGTATTAATTCAATTCAGATTTATTAACTGAAAATACTTATTAACTGCACACAGAACAGAATAGCACGTGCTTATTTCAAAAGATAGGAAAATTACGTCATTTTCTTTCTCTTTCTTCAGGCACCTTTTCAAATGATTGCATTAAAAAAAAAACGAAAGAAAAAGTTATTTAAAATTCTTACAACAAAAGATTTAACACCAGCTTTTAAACAGACAGAATCTATCCTATATCTCCTTTAAACCAATATCCAATTCCTGACATTTGCCACTGAAAACAGTCAGTAAAACATGTCTTCAAATTTAGACTGTAAAATAGAACAATAGCAGAGTTTCCAATTAAAACAATTTTCCAAACCCCAAATTAGATTTCTGCCAGACATCTTCAGACCTTCAACGTTGAAGCATATCTCTTAGAAATTTGTTCATTGCCTTTTCACAGTTGCAAAACCAACTTTTAAAATCAAAATAAAATTTACCTTAAAATATAATAGACCCATGCTTTCAACGTTAAAGCCAGACAACAGAGAGTTAACGACAGTCAGTTCTACAGAACACAAGTTGTACAGAACACAAGCTGTACATCCCAGATATTCAATTCATGGAAGCTTCCAGCATTCTCACAGTCAAATCAAAGACACAGTAACTTGTTTTTACTCCAAAACATACCTATCTTTAAAACACATATTTACCGTGTCGCTTCTGCGTCTCCTTCGAGGGGACAAACGGACGTGGGTCGCCTTCCTCCAGAGAACACGGTTTACTTGACCCCGGGGGCGACCCTTCCCTCTTCGAAGCCGTTGAGTCCATTCTTCCTTCTACTCCTACTACTTTCTCAAAACCTTCTAATTTTACGGGTTAATTTCTGTGGAGTGAACAACATTAACACAAACAAAAGACAAAGCCACACACAAGGAGACGAACAGGCGCAGTTAATGTTAAATTCTCAAGGTCAGCTAACCGACTCACCCCTGTCTCCTCAGGTCAAAGATATTTCCGTTCTCCAACTCTTGTCACCCGCGTCTTTCTCTAGGGCCAGATCAGCGGGTGTACTCAGGAGCCCCGAAAACGTGCCTGTTGGGTCAATTTGGTAGTTTAGTTACAGCCCCAGTCATCTCTGTCCCATATCATGTCACCGTATTTTACTCACTTCCCATGTGTGAGATTTAACTTCGTATACTCAATGGGATCAGCTATTCAGCCCAGCCGACTATGCCAGATTCCTAAATTTACTGGATTTTCCACTTATCTCCTTTTGAACTTCCCTTCGCGGAATTGCTCACTTCCCATGTGTGAGATTTAGCTTACTCAATTTTCGACCTTTTCTGATCAGGTTTCAGCCAATTCTTCCTTGACCCCTCTCGTCCCCCTCTCCCAGTTATCTGGCCATCACGTGGGGCCCAGTCACCCTCTTAATTCCGGCTCAGGCTGGGTGATTGAGACATTAGGGTCGCAGAAAAGTTGACTTAGCCCTGATCCTGTCGATTAGTTTTTTAACTCGGTTCTTTTGGATCCCGTGAACTCAGGGATCCTGCCGACTATACCAAATCTGTTGGAGAAAATCCAGATTGTGCCCAATTGTTGAACAAATTCTCCGGACACAGACGTTGATATTGCATGATATCATGGGGGAGCACACCTTTCCTAAAGGCGGTCCAGTGCTTCTCCAAATAGCTACAGATCGCCGTGGACTTATATAGGATAGAAGAGGCAGAGCTAACAGTTTCACAATTAGGTAAAAACCACAGGACAACCACAAGACCGCCTACAGATCTGTGCCCTTTGCAAAGTCCGAGGTCAGTAGAGCGTTAGTTCGAGCATTACAAGCTATTGTTCCCTATTTAACGTACACACTCCAGGTACTATATCTGGCCGTTACTTCTGGCTAGGTTGTGCAAACATGATAAAAGCATAAGAGTCAGCAACGAACAGTCTGCGTTCACTTCCCCATAATCCATCATGAGCTCTGTCTCTTCCTAAGCCAGTTGATTGTGGTCAGTTGCTCTGTCCACATTTCCTGACCTTTGGTTAGGTTAGCTACAAACTGCGTCCTGCTTTTCTATTTCTACAAAGTTAGGTAATAATTAGCAAAGCTCAGAAAATTCTCCAACACCTACAATATCTACAATAATCACACCGACCTCCACAAATATCTTAATTTCCTTCCACCCACCCCGCATCCTGGAAATACTCTGTTCCATTCCCCCAGTTCCTTCCACATCAGTGCTTCTGAAATATCTTCATTATTCCTCAGTCAAGGATTCTCCTCCACTGTGGTTAACAGTGTCGTTTTCCCGTGTTACCTAGATCACCACTTCCACTCCTTGCCAAAACCACCGTAAGGTTCTGCATACCCTTACCGTCAAGGCCACAAGCCTCCATATTCAACACAATATCGTTCAACATTTCTGCTACATCCAGTCCGGTCCACCACCAAACATATAATCAGCTCCCACCCTTTCAATTCATCTCCAACCTTCTCATTCTGGCACCCTAGTGCACTGCTGAATCACCCTGAACATCATCTCCCCTTCCCTGGCACCCTGCCTTGAAAGTGAAGCAGATGTACCACCTGAAATTTAACCTCCTGCATTCCCACTGTCCAAGGCCATAAACTCTCCTTTCAAATGAAACTCCGAATTACTGTACTTCTGAAACAACCCTGAACTATGTTCTGTTCTCACAACGATAGCTCCTGTACTTCAGAAGTTGAACAAAAGCAGATTAAGTGATTGTTTGCTGGACTCCTCCATAGAGCAGCAAGCACAACCCTGAACTTTCTGTCATTTCTCACTTAAATTATATTTCCTTCTCCAACCTCCCTACCCTCGACATTCTACAATATTCCCCGAAAGCTCAATGAGGAACATCACCGGATTTGTTTTTCTAATGAGGGATTTTAGTGCCTCTCTGAACACTTAGAATAGAAACTTCAGAAAATCTCCATTGCTCCCACTTTCATACACAGTCTGGGCTGGTAATTGAGGTTGGCTACACCAGAGCCATCAGGAGTAGAGGGGTGGAGGCTGGTGCTTGGGATGGGGATCGTTCATCGTTACACAACTAGCAGGTTGGTTCACATGCCTGGAGCCTACTCACCATTTTCTGCACTTTTATGGGCCGCGAAGCCAGTTTTTCCATCCCACCTTTCCCATCTTATTCTGTTGTCACCATTTATATCTTCTCTGGGCCCATCCTCTGCTTCTTTAGTTTCCCCATTCGCCTTTCACCATCAGTCCTTCTATCTTTGAATCATTCCTGCCCTCCATCCGCTCACATATCTTCCCCTTTTATCCTTCCTCCCACATTTTCCACTACTTTCCGACTCCATGATTACTTTTGAACCGTTATTCTTTAATATAATCCAGAACTGATGAAAAGCTATTCGCCTGAAACATTAACTTTAGAACATAGAACATAGAACATAGAACATAGAACATAGAACATAGAACATAGAACAGTACAGCACATTACAGGCCCTTCGGCCCACGATGTTGTGCCGAACCTTTAACCTACTCTAGGATCAAACTACCTACATATCCTTCATTCTACTATCATCCATGTACCTATCCAAGAGTCGCTTAAATGTCCCTAATGTATCTGCTTTAACTAACACCTCTGGCAGTGCATTCCACGCACCCACCAATCTCTGTGTAAAGAACCTACCTCTGACATCTCCCCGAAACCTTCCTCCAATCACCTTAAAGTTATGCCCCCTGGTGATAGACCTTTCGCCCTGTGAAAAAGTCTCTGGCTATCCACTCTATCTATGCCTCTCATCATCTTGTATCCCTCTATCAGGTCACCTCTCATCCTTCTTCGTTCCAATGAAAGAAGCCCGAGCTCCCTCAACCTTGCTTCGCAAGACATGCCCTTCAGTTCAGGCAGCATACTGGTAAATCTCCTCTGCACCCTCTCCAAAGCTTCCACATCCTTCCTAGATTGAGGCGACCAGATCTGAACACAATATTCCAAGTGTGTTCGAACCAGGGCTTTATAGAGCTGCAGCATAACCTCGTGGCTCTTAAACTCAATCCCCCTGTTAATGAAAGCCAACACACCATACGCCTTCTTAACCACCCTATCAACTTGGGTGGCAACTTTGAGCGATCTATGGACATGGAACCCAAGATTCCTCTGTTCCTCCACACTACCAAGAATCCTGTCTTTAAGCCTGCATTCCGCATTCAAATTCGACCATCCAAAATGAATCTCTTCACACTTTTCCAGGTTGAACTCCATCTGCCACCTCTCAGCCCAGCTCTGCATCCTGTCAATGTCCCGTTGCAACCTACAACAGTCTTCCACACTATCCACAACTCCAGAAACCTTCGAGTCATCGGCAAACTTGCTAACCCAGCCTTCCACTTCCTCATCCAAATCATTTAAAAAAATCACAAAGAGCAGAGGTCCCAGTACAGATCCCTGCAGAACACCACTGGTCACCGAGCTACGTGCTGAATACTTGCCATCTACTACCACACTCTGTCTTCTATGGGCCAGCCAATTCTGTATCCAGACAGCCAACTTTCCCTGCATCCCATGCCTCATTACTTTCTGAATGAGCCTACCATGGATAACCTTATCAAACGCCTTGCTAAAATCCATATACACCACATCCACTGCTCTTCCTTCATCAATGTCTTTTGTCACACCTTCAAAGAATTCAATAAGGCTTGTGAGGCATGACCTGCCCTTCACAAAGCCATGCTGCCTGTCTCTAATCAAACTATGCTTTTCCAAATAATCATAAATCCTGTCTCTCAGAATCCTCTCCAATAATTAGCCCACTACCGACGTAAGACTGATTGGTCTATAATTTCCAGGTTTATCCCTAATCCCTTTCTTAAACAAGGGAATAACATTTGCCACCCTCCAATCATCTGGTACTACTCCTGTGGACAGTGATGACGCAAAGATCTTCGCCAAAGGCGCGGCAATCTCTTCCCTCACTTCCCGTAATATCCTTGGGTATATCCCGTCTGCCCCCGGGGACTTATCTGTCCTCATGTCTTTCAAAATTTCCAGCACATCCTCCCTCTTAACATCAAACTGTTCGAACATATCTGCCTGTTTCACGCTGCCCTCACAAACGACAAGGTCCCTCTCACTAGTGAATACTGAAGCAATGTATTCATTTAGGACCTCCCCTACCTCCTCCGACTCCAGGCACAAGTTCCCTCCACTATCCCTGATCGGCCCTAACCTCACTCTGGCCATCCTCTTGTTCCTCACTTAAGTGAAGAACGCCTTGGGATTTTCCTTAATCCTACCCACCAAGACGTTTTCATGTCCCCTTCTAGCTCTCCTTAGTCCATTCTTCAGTTCCTTCCTGGTTACCCTGTAACCCTCTAAACCCCTGTCTGATCCTTGCTTCCTCAACCTCGAGTAAGCTTCCTTCTTCCTCTTAACTAGCTGTTCCACATCTCTTGTCATCCAAGGTTCCTTCACCCTGCCATCCCTTCCTTGCCTCATCGGGACGAACCTATCCAGCAGTCGCAGCAAGTGCTCTCTAAGCAACCTCCACATTTCTGTCGTGCATTTCCCTGAGAACATCTGTTCCCAATTAATGCTCCCCAGTTCCTGCCGAATAGCATTGTAATTCCCCCTCCCCCAATTAAATATGTTCCCATCCCGTCTGCTCCTGTCCCTGTCCATGACTATAGTAAAGGTCAGGGAGTTGTGATAACTATCACCGAAATGCTCTCCCACCGAGAGATCTGTCACCTGGCCTGGTTCGTTGCCAAGCACCAAATCCAACTTCGCCTCCCATCTAGTCGCCCAATCTACATATTGAGTCAGGAAACCTTCCTGGACATACCTAACAAAAACTGCTTTGTTTATCACTCCACAGATGCGGCCTGACCTGCTGAATGTTCTCAACATCCTCCCAGTTTTATCATATTTGCAGCAGCTTTGGTATTTGGTTTTGCTCAAATGCTAAGGCCAGAATATTAACATGGTTGAGTGACACAGCTGGGACGTGGATTTTCACAGTTTTAACTGCACAGACGGCCTGTTTCTTCCTTGACAGTCATCCTGATTGACAGGCTTTCCTTCCAGTCGGGCAGGGAGGACTCTGTTGCAGGCCTCAGGACCACAGGATTTGCGAGTGCCGTCTGATAACGTGGGGTCCAATCCCCAAATCCAGACGGGATGAGAGTGGCGATGTCCATGATTGCTCTGCTGCCAACTCGCAAACCCGGGGAGAGGTCGCCTAACCTGGAGCATGGTCTGAGTCTGGCAATGGGAAGGGGATGGTGGGAGTGCCAGATCCACAACACAAAGGGGGCTGCTGATCACCTGGAATTGTGAACATCAGGCTTAACGAAATGATTCCAGGAGGGATATCTGATCCTGGATATGAATGATATGATTCCAGGGGGATTCCTATCCTATGCCTGGCCGATCTTGGCAGAGTCCAATTCAAGGGAGGGTTTGATTCTCGGTCGTGTCTGACTCTGGTGAGGGTTTAATCCTAGGTGGGGTCTGATTTTAGGGAGGTTTTGACCCTTGGTAGGGTCTGATTGTGGAGATGGTTTGATCCGAGGTAGGTTTTGATTTTGGGAAGGACTAATCCTCAGCGTCTGATTCTGCGGAGGGTTTGATCCTAGGTGGGGTCTGCTTCGAGGTATGGTTTGATCATAGGTATAGTCTGATTCTTTGGAGAGTTTGATCCTAGGTAGGGTCTGATTCTTGGGACGGTTTGAGCCCATGTAGAGTCTGATTCTCAGGAGTGATTGATCCTAGCTGGGGTCTGATTCTTGATAGGGTTCCATCCTGGGGAGTGTTCAACCCTCGGGGTGCTGTGATCACAGGGATATTGGTTTTGGAAGATGGTTTTGATCGCCAGTCGTGGGTTGTGTTTGATGCATAATATTATGTGAATCCCCACCAGTCAGAGTTATACCTGTAAAAAAGAGAAATCGGAGAATTGAAGCTTCAGTAAAATGTTAGATTGCCTACCTGCCTCATGGGAATGGCTGTCTGTCCACCCCTGAATTGAATCCATTATTCTCGAAAATATTAGTGGTTGCAGGGTCGGGGAGGGGTTGGGTTGTATTTGGAGGCCGGTTCTTGTCAAGGTTGAGATTTTTCAATTTTAATCGATGACTCACCCCGAAGTCACCTGTTATTGGTGCGAAAATCCGGCCTTTACTGTCTGGGTCAGAGACGGAGAATGTTTCTTCAGTAATTTACAGTCCCTTCCCCCTTCTCTCTGTTAGAGGGTGAAGTGCGGCCTCTCCACCTGCACCACTTGATACCTGATGGCCATGGCAATGGCGGATCTATTTTTCATTATCAACGCGGTCCGGCTGAAGCGGCTTAGTTATTTTTATATCCCGGGATATTCCCTGTACCTCACCCCTGTGTATAGAGTTATCGATGTCCTGTACCATGCAGCCACAGACTTTCCATCTGGTTCACTGTCGCTTTCTCCTTTGACCGATTTGTGGCAATTTTTGGCCAGAATCTGAATTCTAAATATTGCATCAAGAAAACTGCAGTTGTAGGTTCAGCAACTACTTGCATTCTTCTTTGTTTAAAAAAAAACCCTGCCAATTTGTACTTAATTATCCATGGATCACAGATATTGTACTGTGTGGCTATCGTATAAAACCAAGTTATTGCCTGGGCTGGAGCATTGCAGTTATGAAGAGAGACTGAAAAGCTTCGCATTGTTTTCCGCAGAGCAGAGAAGGCAGAGGGGAAATATGATTGAGTTATACAAAATTATGAGGGGCATTGATAGGTTAGATAGGAAGAAACGTTTCCCTTAGCGGATGGGTCAATAACCAGGGGGCATAGATTTCAGATAAGGTGCAGGAAGATTAGAGGGGATTTGAGGAAATAAATTTTCACCCAGAGGTTGGTTGAAATCTGGATCACACTTCCTGAAGAAGTGGTAGCGGCAGGAACCCTCACAACATTTAATAAGTATTTGTATGAGCACTTGAAACGTCATAGCATACAAGGCTACGGTCCCAACTTCTGGAAAATGGGATTAGAATACTGAGGTGCTTGATGTCCGGCATAGGCACGATGGGCCGAAGAGCCTGTTTCTGTTCTGTATAACTTTATGACTGTACTGGGTGCGATTTCACTGGTTTGATGCCATTTTAACCCCATTGCTCTCATTCACTTTAATTATGTTGGTCAACGCTTTAACTGTCAGACACATTTAAATGGCCAGTCAGGTCCATGAAGGGGTTGATGAGTCAGAAAAATAGAGAGAATGGCAGTGATCCTGAGGTGGAGAACAGAAGGAAATCTGTGATTTTACTCGTCACCATATCCGGTAGCTTCATACTTCTGTCGTTGATAACTGCTATAGTTTTCTTATATTATATCATGACAGGAGCAAATTCCAGTGATTACAACAATTCTGAACATATCTTTCGAACAGCTGGAGTTATGCTGCGAATTTTAAGTTGCTGCACAATTGTATTTATTTGTGTTTGACTCAGCCCAAGTTCGGAGAGCATTTCAAGAACACGATTAAATATCCAGTTAGATCAATTATGCAATTAATTAATAAACAAAAGAACTGAGAGCAGACCAGAGGTGGGTCCCAGTGTTTCCAGTCCATGAAAGTCATATGTCCCTAGACTTGCAGGAATTGAATGTGACAAGGAATCGCTGGGGATTTGAAAATGCCCCAGTAGCAGCACGGGGTGGGTGTGTGCGTGGGCGGGGGGGGGGGGGGGGTGGAAGAGGGGTGTTGGGGAAGGGTTTGCTGGTTGAAGCGCCAATGTACTTAGGCCAGGGCACTATTTCTTACTGAGAGTGGTGTAGACACACGACAAAGATCCAGTGTGTAAGGGGCAAGAGGTAACTGTTGGCGGACATGAGGTGCAGGCCAAGGACAAGGTGTGGCATTAAGAGGAGTCTTCACTATTACCCTTCCCACATTCCTTCTCCTTCATTAACCCTCCTCCTGTTTGAGCTCTTTGAACAGCAGGACAATTATTCCATAATGGGGTCTCAGACACTCATGAATATCCCAGTAAATGGCCATCATGAACGAATGGCTGACTGGTATTTGGCGATTATCACGCATGTTCAAACACAAAGGACAGAAATAGTGGACGCACATGGAGAGAAATAAGCATATTTGGCATAGGACATAGGGGGAGGACGAGGCCATTTAGCCCCTCGAGCCACTGCAGCCACTTAATGAGATCATGGCTGATCTGTGGTTTAACTTCTTATAGCTGTCTTTGCCCAATATTGGTTCATACTGATGGTTAAGAAAAATCGACCACTCCTAGATTTCGAAGTAAACTATTCACTTAACATATTTTCTCCATTTGCAGAAGTTAGTTCCAAACTTGGACCAATATTTAAATATTGGCTTGTATTGCAGGAGAATTGAAGTACAAGAGCGCTGTGTTGTGGCGGTAGTTTGCCCAACACCAGGTTCCTTGCTGTTTTATCACCATGCAGCAGAATTGAGCACGATTAGAGAATCGGAGATACGATGTGACACCCATTACCTTCTTCGAACCATAATGGCAGTTGAAATATAATGTGGAGAAATGTGAGCATAATAAATGTGGTAAGAAGGTGAAGAGAAATTGAAAAGTGTAGAAAAAATATAGAATAATAGCTGGTGATTTCACTATTCTTATGTTACCTAGGTTCGAATCAGGGATTGAGGTAGGTACAGAATATACCTTCCCATAAACTGTCACATCAAACAATCCCAGCATGGTACAGCACTGGGTTGGCTGCCATATCAATGGGACTGCTGAGTACAACAACGAGCAATAGCAGACCCCTGCAGACAGATGGAGGTGGTGCAGAAGAGGAGAGAGTGATGAGGTGTGAGAGAGAGAGATAGCTTTTTTACAACAACTGTTACTGAAAGGAAGGGAGTTTTAAAACACAAGAATGTGGTTGGAGGTGCGTGTAGACCACCAGTCATTCATTTGATTTGGAATGTTAAGGGTGATGGAAGAGGCCGGAAGAGCAAGCGGCGGAGCTGTACAATTCTCCATGTAACTGTGCAGTTGCATTAAGCACACAGGAACGCTCCGTTCCCACTCCAATTTCCAACCTTGGGTCAGTTGGAGGTGCCTGGCTATGGAGTCAGTAAGAGTCAGATAGTACATCTTTAGCTGAAACAAGTGAAGATGGCTCCCCTAAACCAGAAGAATGTAAGACCAAGAGTGCTGTCAAAGAATGTTTAAAGTGTTGTCTGGATGCCATCTCTGTGAAGCAAAATCATCACTCTCAGACTGGCTCTCCTTTTTTCTCTATACAGTCAGCCGCTCCATATTTATTTATTTATGCGTGTAATTATTTATTATTCACACAAAGTTTTTCTTTTAGATTACGGGCATACAATTGTGGTTGACTTTAGCTCTTGAACCAAAGACAAGTCTATCTGCACCAGTGAGGCCCACTCACACCTATGCAGCCCCACCCCTGGTGGCCCCGTCGCCATTCAGATTAATCACAAGTAGCCATAGTGTAAAGAGCGATGCAACCTGTCAATGTCTATTGTTGTTTGCGTGAAGGTAGTGCCCCAGGTTGCCAGCCCCTCGGTCACTGTCACAGCCTTGAAGATGTATGGGAAGGATGTATGTTCCCGAATTACTGATTGGGTTTTGTCCCTAGTCTAAAGAAAGGGACTATCTATGGCCGGGTCATTGCTGCCAGTGGGCCCATTGGGGTCCACTGCGAAGGCCACAATATTATACAACATTCTGCCCTTTATTCCCTGTGAGTTCCTCCCCCCTCACCTGCTGCATCGAGGGAAGGTGAGATCGGGGACAACACCAGATCTTCCCGGTCTTCGGAAGAACTGCCAATGGCACGTCTTCTCCTTCCACTTCCAGCTATTTAAGAATTGCTCCAACCTTCCAGTCTCGAACTCTACCTTGGTGGCCCAGGGTGGTGCACACCCGCCTCTCCCTATTCCGACAACACCTGCAACAGACACTACAAAGCCTGTTCGAGTAGAGAGGGGCTGGACAATCCGTGGAACGAAGGCATGGTGTAAAGCACAAATTATAACCCCTCATCTGCTGGACACAGGACAATTTCGTCATGAGCTCACCACAGAGCCTGAATCTAGGGAAACCTGTTTACACTGTGGCTGAGCTCAGGCTGGAGACATCTTGACTGAAGGGGGATGCAGGGGTTGAGACAGCGATCTCTACGGTGATGGATGTGTCTGAGCCTCAGTACACCCCCCGGAAAAAGAGAAGGATGTGCCCCTGAGTTACGGGATCCATCTTCTGGCACGGGTCCTCGGGATCCCCCCACCGCCAGCACCATGAGAGCTTCGCGCCCTGGATGGCAGCCTTATTTCCCTCAAGACAGAGTGGGGGGGTGGAGTTGTTGGCAAGCCCCTGTAAATTTGGCACTTCCTGAGGGGAGGGGAGCTGGCCTGCCTGTGGTGGAGGAGCCGATGGATCTACCAGGAGAAAGTTGGATCCAACAGGGGAGAGCCCTCCATCTGCCACTGGAATGGATGCCCTGGAAGGGGGTGGGGAAGGACTTGGGCTGGTAGGGTCAGTCCGTTTGTTCGCCTGCTGCTGCCACTCGACATGTACTTGACCCAAAAGGCTTATTGAAAATGTAAGTATTTCCCCATCCTACTGGTACTGTGGGGGGTGACAGTTTGAGAGATAGCCTCACTTCTCCACCTCTGGTTGCTGGAATTCTGGAGTAGGAACATCCATCAACTTGGGCTCCTCACTTATCCGGGGACAGAGGTGGCGTGGGATCCAAAACAGCTGGCGCCCATAGGCTCAGTTTCCCCAAAGGAGCCCATGGACTTCCTTTGATATCGATCCTGGTGCTGAAATTCTGCTTGAGGCGGGGTCAGATGCCGGAGAAGGGAGGTCAGCCCTACAGAGTGTTGGCCACTAGCGGTGACTACCTGGAGGAGACTGGGAACTCGGTATGGTGCACGGAGGAAGATATTGAATCTATCTCCAGTGAGGGAGTAGAGATCTTGCGCCACTTATCAAGTCTCCTCTGATCCCAATGGCAAGACTCACAGACTGCCTAAAGTTCAGCTCGCCCTCGACCAGCAGCCAGATATGGCGCTGTACATCAGGTCAATCATGCCAGCCTCAAGAGGGTGGTACTGGCACAGACATGAAAAATGGCATGTGGCGCCGGTTCAATATTCTTGGTTGCTGAGGTACTGGACGATGAGGAGTACTTAAACTCACTCATATTAATGGCCTGGTGGTTGGACTCACTCCTCATAGTAAGGGGTCGGTGGTGTGACTCACTCCTCATTGTGAAGTGTTGGTGGTGGGACTCACTCCTCACAATAAGGTGTTGGTGCTGGGATAAAAGTACATTTGACGTGAGGATAATCATAGCCAGCATCAACATCAACGGCAGCGGGGATCTCTCCACAGATTTCACAATTCCCCAACCCTCAGAGACGTGGGGTATTTGGTGAGACTTCTGCAGGAAAATCTCATGGTTCTGGGAGATGAAGCCACCTGGAGCGGCAATGTGTCATCTACATGTGTCACCAAATCCCTATTTCTAGTAGGATGGCTATATTATTGGTCCCGATGTTTAAGCTGGAGATCTTGGGGGTTAAGTATCTCATGCCCTGCCGCTTGTTCCATCTCGCCTTTCGTTTGGGTGGCGTATCCCTCCACGTCATGAACGTGCATGTGCCCAGGACAAGTGCATTGTAAGCAGATTCTTTAAATAAGTGTCCGCTCTCTTGAACTCCATTGATACTGGTGAGTGCTTCATCCTCGGTGCTCTGAGAATTTCCACTGCAATCACAAGGCGAGGGATCCTTCTGGCCCCCAGCGCAGCCAAGAGTTGGTGGTGAATTTCAGGGAACTCATCAGCTCCCTCGACTTGGTGGACATTTGGCGGAATCTCCATACCGACTCCAGCCCCTTCGCCTGGTGGTTTGAGGGAGAAGGCTCCCAAATTGATCGCCACTATGTTTCGCTGGCATACGGCTCCTGCAACTCAATGGCCTCCATGTGGATTGTACTGTACTCCGACCACCGCCTTTTGTGGATGGAAGTCACTCAGCTCTGCACATGGTTGACATTGACGTACTGGTCACTTTCACAACCAGTTGCTGGAGGACGAGTGATTCCAGGAATCTTTCCATGGATTCTGGGCAGATTGGAGAAGGAAGCTGGGTGCTTCCCCTCCTTGGAGCTATGGTTGGATGTGGACAAGATAAACATCGTTTCCTCTCTCAAGAATTTGCAACGGGGTCGAGCAAGAAGCCAAGATCGGGGACCTGGAGAGGCAGGCCATTGTGGAATTGGCCCTGTGGCAGGCGGGGATAGTGCAGAAGGGCGTACTGAAGGACCTGCAGCTCCTAGAGTCCCGAGATCCACACTTAAGTTCGCACATCTAGATTCTGGAATGTTTGGTCTGCGCCTTACCGTTCTATTTGCGGGAAAAATGGCAGTGGGTTCCGAAGAAGATCGTTGAGATGCTGACTGTATGCGGATCCGCCATCATACATCTAGGGAGAATAGGCCTCTTGGTCCCTACCTATTATGGCATATTACTCTCTCGAGATCCATCCAGTGTGGATGCATGCTGAGTTTCGTGGGAGGACCTGTGAAGGCAGCCAGGAGGGCGACAAACTGTTATAGCCTCCACAAATATTGGTGTAGTGACTGAAAGCCTCCACAAGCTCTCGAGGGGCAAATTCCCAAGACTGGAAAGGCTATCCTTGGAGTTCCTCAGGACGTTCTGGTGCGTCCTGTGGAGCGATTATGTACAGGTTGTGGAGGAACGTCAGGACGGTCGTGGGTGAGTTGCTCCTGTTGTGGCATGGGGCAGTCATTACCCTGTTTGGACATGCGGAGTGTTCCCGGCCTGCAAATAACTGGCGCCAAGTCTCATGCCTCGGTGCAGATTATATATCTTTTCCCGAGGTATGTCTATCCACTTGGGTTCCATGGTGACCCACATAACGCACCTTGACCCAATGTCCCCGGACAGTCAATACTGATCAATATCCACCTGTTCCAGGAAATGATTTATCTTTCCCAGAGGACTGGTTTGGAATCAGGGGTAAAAAGTTCAGGCACAGGAAGAGGCCACTTGGCCAATCGTGTCGGTGCCAGCCGAAAAATAATTCACCCTTTCTAATTCCAGTTTCCGGTATTTGGTCCATAGCCCTGCAGATTACTGCACTTGAGGTACACATCAAGACTCCATTTGAATGAGCCGACGGTTTTTGCCTCATCTACCCTTTGAGGAAGTGAGTTCCTGACCCCCGCTACTCTCTGGGTGAAAAGGTTTTCCTCAACTCCCCTCTACTTTTTCTACCAATCACTGTAAACCTATGCCCCCTAATCAATGAACTCGCCGTTAAGGTAAATAGGCCCTTCACCTCCACACTATCCAGGCCCTCAAAATTTTATACATTTCAATTGGATCTCCCCTCAGCCTTCTCTTTTCCAAGGAGAATAACCCCAGCCTGTCCAATCTTTCTTCATAGCTGCATTTTTCCAGTCCTGGTAACATCCTCGTAAATCCCCCCTGTACCCTCTCTCGTGCAATTAGTTTCTTTCTGTAATGAGACGACAAGCAGTGCACACAGTACTCAATCTGTGGCCTAACCAATAAGTTATACAGATCCCTGCTCTTATATTCTATACCTTGGTCAATAAAGGAAAGGATTCCATATAACTTCTTCACCACCTTATGGATCTGTCCTGCTACCTTTACAGATCTGTGGACATTCATTCCTGTGGACATTCATTCCAAGGTCCCTTACTTCCTTTACACTTCTCAGTATTTTTCCATTAATCGTGTATTCCTTTCCCTTGTTTGACCACCCAAAAAGCATCACCACACCCTCCCCCGGGTTGAATTCCATTTGCCACTTTTCTGCCCATCTGACCAGACCATCAATATTATAATGCAGCCTACAGCTATTCTCGCTATCTACATGGCTAATCATTGTGTCTTCTGTCCCCACCCCCCAACCCCCACATTTGCAGCATTCTGATCATGCCCCCCACATTTGCATCCAAATCGTTAATGTATACCACAAAAATGCAGGGGAACGAGTATTGAGCCCTGTGGAATGCCACTGGAAACAACCTTCCAGTCGCAAAAACACCCATCATCAATTACCCTTTGTTTCCAGCCACTGAGCCAATTTTATATCCACCTTGCTGCATTTCCCAAGATCCCATGTTTTTTTAACCAGTCTGGCATGTGGGACCTTGTCAAAAGTTTTGCTAAACTCCATGTAGACCACATCAACTGCACTATCCTCGTCTATCTTCCTTGTTATTACTTGTAACTTCTTGTTACTACTTGTCCATCAGTTGTCTTTCTCTCCCTCGATCAGGAGAAGGCGTTCGACAGGGTATATCAGTAATATATTTTTTGGAACTCTGCCCGTGTTCAGTCTTGGTCCACGTTTTGTGGCTCGGATCCAACTTTTGTATGCCACTGAAGGGTGTATGGTCAAAGTCACTTTGGTGATTTTGCTGTCTGTTTTGCCACCAAGGTACAGAACAAACTTGTCAAATTCTTCTGGGACAAGAGGAAACACTGGGTATCTGTTATGGTACTGACTCTCACGTTTGAGGTGGGCAGTCAGTCACTGGTGTGCATATCTACCCAAGCTGTGACTCTCCACCTTCAGACGTTGCATAGATACCTGTATGTCCAGTGCCATCCCAGATGGTGAGCGCTGGCAACGTATTTTTTTTATACCGGGGCACTGCCTTCAAGACAACACACAGCTCCCAACGGCAGCTGTGAGCCACACCTTTCTGACTGAGTTGCCTCTATTTTACCAGGATCTGTTCAGAGACTGGAGCATGGTTGGATCCAGTCAGAGCGCTGCACCACTGGCTGTGCAGAGGACTCTGGCTGACCAGACATCGGGCGCTGAGAATGGACTGACAGGTAGAGTAGTAAGTGTCGCCTCTGGGATAGACCTCACAGCGGGTGTCAATGGGAGTCAGAGTATTTTTTATTTCTTTTCATTCGTTCATGGGATGTGGAAGTCGCTGGCTGGGCCAGCATTTATTGCCCATCCTAATTTCCTTTAAGATGGTGGTGGTGCGCTGATTTCTTGAATCACTGCAATCCATGAGGGGTAGGTACACCTACATTGCTTAGGAAGGGAATCCCAGGATTTTAGCCCAACAACAAAGAAGAAATGGCGACACAGTTCCAATTCAGGATGGTGTGTGACTTGGAGGGAAGCTAACAGGTAGTGGCGTTCCGATGCATTTGCTGCCCTTGTCCTTCAAGGTGGTACAGGTCGCGGGTTCGAAATTTTCTGTCTAAGGAGTATGAGTGCATTGCTGCAGTGCATGTTGTAGATGGTGCACACTGCTGCCAATGTGCGTTGTTGGTGGAGGGAGTGAATGTGTGTGGATGGGGTGAGAATCAGTGGGCTGCTTTCTCCGGATGATGTAGAGCTTCTTGAGTGCGTTGGAGCTGCACCCATCCACGAACGTGGAGAATATTCGATCACACTCCAGGCTTCTGCCTTGTAGATGGTGGATAGGTTTTGGGTGTCAGGAGATGAGTTACTCGCCGCAGGATTCCTAGCCTCTGACCTGCGCTTGTGGCCACAGTATTAATACGGCTACTCCAGTTCAGTTTCTGGTCAATGGTAATCCCCAGGATGTTGATAGTGGGGAATTCAACGATCATAATGTCATTGAATGTCAAGAGGTGATGTTTAGATTCTCTCGTTTTCATTGTCTGGAACTTATGTGACGCGAATCTTACCAACAACATATCAGCCCAAGACATGGATATCATCCAGGTCTTGATACGTTTCGATATAGACTGCTTACGTATCTGAAGAGTCGTGAATATTGCTAAACATTGTGCAATTATCAGTGAATCATCTCCACATCTGACCTTATGGTGGAGGAAAAGTCATTGAGGAAACTGCTGAAGATGGTTGGTCTTAGGACACAACCCTGGCGAACTCCTGCAGTGGTGTCCTGGAACTGAGATGATTGTGCTCCGACAACCACAAACATCTTCCTTTACGTTCGGTATGACGCCAACAAGCGGAGGGTTTTTCTCTGATTCCCATTTACTCCAGTTTTGTTTGTGCTCCTTGATGTCACACTCGGTCAAATGCTGTTTTGATGTCAAGGGCAGTCAGTCTCACCTCACTTCTTGGGTTCAGCTCTTTTGTCCATGATTGAACCAAGGCTGTGATGAGGTCAGGAGCTGAGTGGCCTTGGCGTAATCCAAACTCAGCATCACTGAGCAGGTTATCGCTTGATGGCACTGTCGATGACACCTTCCATCACTTAACTGATGTTTGAGAGTTGATTGGATTTGTCATGATCTTTGTGTACAGGACATACCTGGACTATTGTCTGCATTGCCGGGTAGATACCAGTATTGTAGCTATACTGGAACAGCTTGGCTCGGGACGCAGCAAGTTCTGGAGCACAGGTCTTCAGTAGTATTCCCGTAATGTTGTCAGTCCAATAGCCTTTGCAGTATTCAGTACCATCAGTCTTGTCTTGATATCACGCAGCGTGAACCAAAATGTAGAAATGTGAAGTAATTCATTTTTGGTCGGAAGAACATGAAGAGACAGTATAGAATAATGGGTGCAATTCTAAATGGGGTGCAGGATCAGAGGGATTTGGAGACCGTCTGCGCATGTGCGCACCGCGGCGCAGCCTGATGACGTCACTGGCATTCTGCGTTGTCAGGAATCACTTTGTTCAATAAAATTGGAATAATGTTGAGGCCCCAGTACTGATCCCTGTAGCACACCACTAGCTACATCTTGCCAACTAGAAAATAACCCATTTATCCCTACTCACTGTTTCCTGTTCACCAGCCAATCTTCCATCCATGACAATATTTTACTCCATACAGCATGAGGCTTTATTGACGGCAATAACCTTTGATGTGCCACCCTATCAAATGCCTCCGAGAGATCTATGTACAGTACATCCCTGGTTCACCTTTATTCACACTGCATGTCACTCTTTCAACGAACTCCAATAAATTGGTGAAACGTGATTTCATTATCGAAAAACCATGTTGACTCTGCCTAATTTCCTTGATTTTTTTTTCTACGTGCCTTGCTATAGTGTCTCCCTATGACAGATATTAAGCTAACTGGCCTACAGTTTCCTGCTTTCTCCCTCCCTCCCTTTATGAATGAAGGAGTTACATTTGCGATTTTCCATTCGAAAGGAACCTTCCCGGCATCTATTAAATTTTGGAAAACTAAAGCCAACACATCAACTATCTCGAAAACCACTTATTTAAGGAACCTAGTATGAGGTCCATCCGACTCATGGGCCTGGCAGCCCTCAGCTCCAACAATTTGCTTATTACCACTTCCCTGGTGATTGTAACTTTATTCAGTTCCTCCCTCCCTTCCATTTCCGGATTTACAGCTATTTCTGGGATATTACTTGTATCCTCTAGATTGAAGACCCAAACAAAATAGTTGCTGCATTCATATGCTATCTCCTTATTTTCCATGCTTAATGTCCCAGACTCACTTTCTGTAGGACCACTGCTCACTTTATCAACACTTTTAATTTTCAAATATGTATAGAAAGTCTTATATTCTGCTTTTATATTTCTAGCTGGCTTACTCTCGTATTCTCCTTTCCCTCCTTGTTAATCGTTTCGGCATTTCTTTCGGGATTTTTTATATTCTGCCCAGTATTCTGACCGGCCAGCGATCTTTGTGCAATTATATGCTTTTTCTCTTGAAGCATTATGCTATCTTCAACTTGATTTAGTTATGGTGGGTCCTCCCCTTGAAATGTTTCTATCTGATTGGAAATTATTTATTGAATGTATTCTGAAATATCCCTGTAAATGTCTGCCACTGCATCTCTGCTGATCTGTCCTTACCCTAATTAGCCAGTTCAGGTTAGTTATCTCTGCTTTCATGCGCTAATAATTGCCATTATTTTACTGTAATATACTGTTCAGAGAGAGTTCCATGCGTGACTCAAAGATTGGTGTGGGAGAATGGGTTTCAATTCATGTGGCGCTGGCATCAATACTGGGGAAAGTGGGGGCTGGAGCAGTGAGCCACACCTGAACCTTGTCGGGACCAGTATTTTTGTGCGTCATATATTAGGGCATTAGAGATGGCTTTAAATTAAATCGTGGAGGAGAGGAAGCAATTGAAGGAAGATGTGATAATTAACAAAGAGAGGAGAAGGCAATAGAGCAAGATGGCATTAAGTTTATGATAATCCGAATGTGTCAGGAAGGGATAGAGCATATAAACATCACTATCAGATGTTCGGGGGGGATGGGTGGCTGGGGGCTGTGATTCGTGTTATGGGAGATTTAGAAATACAAAAAGAAAAGTCGTGGAATAAGGACAGGATAGTTTTGTGGGAAAAGATAAGCATAATGGGACATGAAGGGACAGAGCGTTTGACACAGAATTGTGCATCAGAGAATAATGCCATTGCATGGAATAGAAGTAAACAAAAATAAATTAATATGTGCTTTCTTATTCGTTCATGGGATGTGGGCGTCGCTGACCAGACAGCATTTATTGTGCATCCGCAATTGCCCTTGAGAAGTTGGTGGAGAGCTGCTTTCTTGAACTGCTGCAGTCCATGTCGGGTAGGTACGCCCATAGTCCTGTTCGGAAGGGAGTTCCAGGATTTTGACCCAGCAACAGTGAAGTAACGGTGGTACCATTGCAATTCAGGATGGAGTGTGGCCTGGAGGGGAACTTGCATGTGGTGGTGTCCCCATGCATCTTCTGCCCTTGTCCTTCTAGGTGGATGCTTGAATCATCTTCAGTAAGATAGATGAATTAATGGCACAAATAGAGGGAAATTATTTAATTCTAATCGCCATTGCAAAGACAAAATAATATTCTTCCCACCCGTATTCATCTTCCGGACATTATTTGCTGTTTTTTGTTTAACATTCTGTCCAATCTTCTGACCTTCCAAGCATCTTTGCACTTTATCTTTATATTTGATCCTATCTTATTTGTTTTAGTTTACCATGGATGGTGGATCGTCCCCTTGTATTTTGTCTTTCTTTCTCATTGGAATATATATATTAAGTGTATTTTGAAATATCCCCTTAAATGACTGCCACTACATCTTTATTGACTTATCTCCTAACCTAATTATAGGTGATCAAGGGTGGGGAACAAATATTCCAGGATACCCAATATTTTGGAAGGACAGGCGGAATAGCAGTAACTGGCCTCAAAACATTATTTATTAATATCAGTATGGGGGTGGGGGTGGAAGTTAGGAATAGCAAGAATCAAAACTACTGATAAGAGTAGTTTATAGTACCCTAAAAGTAACTTTCCAGTTGGGCAGAGTATTAACCAGGAAATCATTGGAACTTGTAACAAAGGCAATGTAAAAATTGTGGGGTGCTTCAATCTTCATAAAGGCTGGGACAGTTTAATTACCAAGAGTGGTCGAATACATGAGTTTGTAGAAGGTTTTTTGGAAAGTTCCTTGGAGAAATACTTTGTGGAACTGACTAGCGATAAATGTATCTTTGATCAGGTATTGTGTAATGATGCAGGGTTAATTAGTATTGTTACCATAAAAGATTCACTGTGACATTCTGATCATAATACCATTGAAGTTCATGTAAGTTGGAAGTTATATACTCCAATCATAAACATGTATCTTCAGGTTAATCATGCTTTCCTTTTCTTCTTCTTTCTTTGGCCTCCTTGTCTCGAGAGACAATGGGTAAGCGCCTGGAGGTGGTCAGTGGTTTGTGAAGCAGCGCCTGGAGTGGCTATAAAGGCCAACTCTAGAGTGACAGACTCTTCCACAGGTGCTGCAGATAAAATTGGTTGTCGGGGCTGTTACACAGTTGGCTCTCCCCTTGCGCTTCTGTCTTTTTCCTGCCAACTGCTAAGTCTCTTCGACTCACCACGCTTTATCCCCGCCTTTATGGTTACCCGCCAGCTCTGGCGATCAATGGCAACTGACTCCCACAACGTGTGATCAATGTCACAGAACTTCGTGTCGCGTTTGGAGACTTCTTGAAAGCGGAGACATGGACGGCCGGTGGGTCTGGTACCAGTGACGAGCTCGTTGTACAATGGGGATCCTGCCATCTTCCATGCGGCTCACATGGCCAAGCTATCTCAGGCTTAGTAGGGTGTATGTGCTGGCGATGTTGACTGCCTGGAGGACTTCCGTGTTGAAGATACGGTCCTGCCACCTGATGCCAGGGATTCTCCGGGGGCAGCGAAGATGGAATGAATTGAGACGTCACTCTTGGCTGATGTACGTTGTTCAGCCAATTACGTAGGTAGTAGGGATAATTGGCTAAGGTAAATTGGGTAAATAGATTTAAAGGTATGGCAGCAAATGAACAGCGAGAAACCTTTAAAAAATCGAAATGTTCAACAAATTAACGATAGCATTAGATTAAAAGGAGAGGCTGACTATGTTGTAAAAAAGTAGGCAGTCTGAGAATTGGGAGTTTATTCGAAATCAGTAAAGCACCACCAAAATGTTTGATAAAAAGGGGAAAAAATGTGAACTGGACAGTAATACAAAAAGGGGCTGTAAGAGTCTTTTTAGGTATATAAGAAGGAGGAGAATAGCCAAGATAAACATTGGTCCGTTGGAAGCAGAGGCAGGCGAAGTTGTCATGGGGATTGCGGAAATGATAGAGGGCTGTGGATGCTCCATCGCTGAATGTGTTTAAGGCTGGCTGGAATAGACAGATTTTAGGTTTCTCAGGGAATCAAGAGATATGGCGAGCTAGTGAGAAAGTGGAGTTGAAGCCTACGATCAATCATGATCTGATTGAATATCGGTGCAGGCTCGGTGGGCCATTTGGTCTATTCTTGCCCCTCCTTATTGCTTTGTTGCATTCATTCAAGGGAAACTTATTCAGCAATAACCTCATTAGCAATGCTCAGTTTGTGTTCCGTCAGGGGCACAAGATTCCAGACGTCATTACAACCTTGGTCCAAACATGGAAAACAGAGCTGAATTCCAGAGCTGAGGTACAAATACTACCCTTAACATCAAGGCTGCATTCAGCCGAGAGAGGCATCAAGGAGATAACATTTAAAGTCAATCGGAATCAGGGGGAAAGCTTTACATTGTTTGGGGTCATCAATCAAAAATGAAGATGATTGTGTTTGTTGAAGGCCAATCATCTCAGCCCCAGGACATTGCTGCATTGGCTGGACAGTGAGACAACGACACATCGTCAATCGAAGGTACAAATATACTCATACAGTCCTAAAAAACACCTTCATAACCTGCACAGTGGGAGACAGACACAGACTTGAAAGATACAGGAACTCTAATATTGTCTTACAATACACCTTCATCACCTGGACAGTAAGACACGGACACAGAGTGTAGAAACACAGAAACATATGAAATAAGAGGAGGAGGAGCTGGCCATTCGGCTCCTCGAGACGGCCCAATCATTCAATGAGATCAAGGCTGATCTACGTTAACACCATTTTGCAAATGATCCCCATATCTCTTGATATATTTCATATCCAGAAGTCTATCGACCTCTGTCGTTAACATACCCAGTGACTGAGCCTTCACTGTCCTTTGGGTAGTGAATTCACAAGACGTCCAGTCTCTGAGTAAATGTATTCCTTTTCATCTCAGACCTTAATCTGAGATTGTGTCTCCTAGTTCTAAACACACACCCCAGCCAGGGACAACAGCCTTACTGCATCTACCTTGTTGGTCCATTAAGAATTTTGTATGCTTGGATGAGAGTACCTCTCATTCGTCCATATCAGCCCAGGCTACTCACTCTATCCACATAGGAAAATGTCGTCATCCCAGGCGATCAGTCTGGTGAGCCTTCTTTTCACTTTCTATGGCAAGTATATACTTCCTCACAGAAGGAGACCAGAATTGCACACAATATCCCAGGTGCTGTCTCACCAAGGCTCTATACAAATTCTGCAAGAATTCTTTAGTCCTGCACTCAAATCCTTTTGCACGAAAAGTCAATATACCATGTGCCTTTCTAATTACTTGCTGCACCTGAATGTTAGTTTTCCAGGGTTTATGAACAAGGACACCAATGTCCCTTTGGGCATAAACACTTCCCAATCTCCAACCGTTTACGAAATACTCTGATTTTCTGTTCTTCCCTGCCAAAGTGGAAAATATTACATTTTTCCATATTATATTCCATCTGCCTGGTTCCTGCTCACTCATTTAGCCTGACTAATTCCCTTTGAAGCTTCTTTGCATCTGCCTCATAATTCACATTCCCACCTAGTTTTGCATCATTGCTACACTTAGTAATATTGCATTTGTTACCCACATCCAGATCACTGACATTGATTGTGAACAGCTGGAGGCCAAGCATAGATTCCAGCATTTTCCTGCTGATGACAGGTCTGTAGATCCCTTTTATTCTCTCCCTCGTTACGTAAATAGTATGGTTACATTTGCTACCTTCTGATCCTCTGGAACAGTTTCAGAATCTATAGAACAATGCAGACGTTATCTCTTTATCTCTGCAGCCACCACTTTCAGCACTCTCAGATGCAGATGATCATGCCCAGATGTTTAGCAAACTTTCAGTACTACTTCTTTAATGATGTGAATTTCTTTCAGTTCCCCTTTCCTCTTAGTCTCATGGTTCTCTATTCTGGGTATTGTATTGCACCATCCTCCATGAAGACAGACACAAAGTATTTCTTTATTTTCACTGCAAATTCCATATTCCCTATCATAAATCTTAGTGTCGCTATCTGTAATGGCCACACATCTGACTTTGTCAATCATTGTTTTTTACAAACCTGGAGAAACCTTTACAGTCCTGCTTTTATGTGTCTCACTAGTGTCCTTTCATATTGTATGTTTCCCTTTCTTTATCAGTATTTTTGGTCCTCCTTCGCTGAATTCTAAAATGCTCCCTATCCTCAGTCTTACCCTATTTAATGCTGACATTTGTTTCCACTGCCTTCCAATTTCGCTGACTATTTTCCTTCATACAATTACCAGCTTTGTTTTTCTGCGATCTGATTTCCCTCTCAGGTTCCCATCCCCATGCCAAGCTACTTTAAACCCTCCCCAACAGCATTATCAAATCTCACTGCGAGAATATTTGTCCCGGTCCTGGTAATGTATACAAGTCCCACCTGCCACAGAACTGTTCTCAATGTCTTAGAAATCTAAACCCCTCCCTCCAGCACCATCTCCCCAGCCATGCATTCATTTGTTATATGTTCCTATTTCTGTACCCATTCGCACGTGTGCCAGTACTGCTGAGATTATAACATTGGAAGTACAAAAAACAAAGAACAAAGATAATTACAGCACAGGAACAGGCCCTTCGGCCCTCCAAGCCTGCGCCGATCCAGATCCTCTCTCTAAACATGTCGCCTATTTTCTAAGGATCTGTATCTCTTTTCTTCCTGCACATTCATGTATCTGTCTAGATACATCTTAAAAGACTCCACCACCCTCTGCGTAAAGAACTTTACACGCATATCCCCCCTAAACATTTCCCCTTTCACTTTGAACTCGTGTCCTCTAGTAATTGAAACCCCCACTCTGGGAAAAAGCCTCTTGCTGTCCACCCTGTCTATACCTCTCATGATTTTGTCCACCTCAATCAGGTCCCCCCTCAACCTCCGTCTTTCTAATGAAAATAATCCTAATCTACTCAACCTCTCTTCATAGCTAGCGCCCTCCATACCAGGCAACAACCTGGTGAACCTCCTCTGCACCCTCTCCAAAGCATCCACATCCTTTTGATAATGTGGCGACCAGAACTGTACGCAGTATTCCAAATGTGGCCGAACCAAAGTCCTATACAACTGTAACATGACCTGCCAACTCTTGTACCCCGTCCGATGAAGGAAAGCATGCCGTATGCCTTCTTGACCACTCTATTTACCTGCGTTGCCACCTTCAGGGAACAGTGGACCTGAACACCCAAATCTCTCTGGACATCAATTTTCCCCAGGACTTTTCCATTTACTGTATAGTTCACTCTTGAATTGGATCTTCCAAAATGCATCACCTCGCATTTGCCCTGATTGAACTCCATCTGCCATTTCTCTGCCCAACTCTCCAATCTATCTATATTCTGCTGTATTCTCTGACAGTCCCCTTCACTATCTGCTACTCCACCAATCTTAGTGTCGTCTGCAAACTTGCTAATCAGTCCACCTATACTTTCCTCCAAATCATTAATGTATATCACAAACAACAGTGGTCCCAGCACGGATCCCTGTGGAACACCACTGGTCACACGTCTCCAGTTTGAGAAACTCCCTTCTACTGCTACTCTCTGTCTCCTGTTGCCCAGCCAGTTCTTTATCCATCTCGCTAGTACACCTTGGACCCCAAGCGCCTTCACTTTCTCCATCAGCCTGCCATGGGGAACCTTATCAAACGCCTTACTGAAGTCCATGTATATGACATCGACAGCCCTTCCCTCATCAATCAACTTTGTCACTTCCTCAAAGAATTCTATTAAGTTGGTAAGACATGACCTTCCCTGTACAAAACCATGTTGCCTATCACTGATGAGCCCATTTTCTTCCAAATGGGAATAGATCCTATCCCTCAGTATCTTCTCCAGCAGCTTCCCTACCACTGACGTCAGGCTCACCGGTCTATAATTACCTGGATTATCCCTGCTACCCTTCTTAAACAAGGGGACAACATTAGCAATTCTCCAGTCCTCCGGGACCTCACCCGTGTTTAAGAATGCTGCAAAGATATCTGTTAAGGCCCCAGCTATTTCCTCTCTCGCTTCCCTCAGTAACCTGGGATAGATCCCATCCGGACCTGGGGACTTGTCCACCTTAATGCCCTTTAGAATACCCAACACTTCCTCCCTCCTTATGCCGACTTGACCTAGAGTAATCAAACATCTGTTCCTAACCTCAACATCCGTCATGTCCCTCTCCTCGGTGAATACCGATGCCAAGTAAAGTCCTGCTTTTTAATCGTTTTTCTACTTCTCTAATATATGGTTTCAGGACCTCATCCCTCTTTATGACTATGTCGTGGTACTGATATGGACCACGACCTCTGGCAGTCTACTCTCCCCCATAAGGACCTGATTATTACCAAATCAAATTGGGCACCCTCGCGAGGCAGCCGACGTAGAACATGACGGGCAATGACTTCGGGCCAGGTCCCTGACCTCATTTTGCTGAATCTCTATTTTACACTCGTTGGACAGTCGAAAAAATGGAGTTGCAGCTCACTCTCCGATTTAAGGCCGTGTAAGGGCCAATTGGTGTCATTAAAAAGCAATTGACGGCCATTTACGTCGGATGTCCGATATTACAACGTGCAAACGGGTCAAAGATGGAATCTCTATGCATCTTTAAAAGAGCCGCAACGGCTTTGTCAGTGAAGGAATTGGAGGTACTTGAATTTTCATTCCTGTCGGTTTTATTTTCTTAGTTAATTGCAAGGTTGGGGCTGATATTTTTGGCTCACCAGTGCTCACCTGAGTGGGTAATGCTCCTGGTAGGGCCACAGTATCAGTGATTTATTCTGTTTAGGGAAGCAGGGTTGTGAGTGCCTGTGCTTGCAGCAGGCAGCTAAAAACTGCCTCCGATACATCGTTGGGATGCGGCAGCGACGGGAATTGTCCAATTTGGAGGAGGGTCCTCCAGTGATCAAGAGAATGCCACAAGGAGAGACAGGAGGACAAGTGGA
The DNA here is from genome assembly GCF_036365525.1 of Heterodontus francisci. Lineage (NCBI taxonomy): Eukaryota > Metazoa > Chordata > Chondrichthyes > Heterodontiformes > Heterodontidae > Heterodontus > Heterodontus francisci. The sequence goes on along the minus strand of NW_027141982.1, from coordinate 136,404 downwards.
CAGGGAAATCAGGGAACTACTGGCCTACTGCAGGCTAGTTATTGGGGAGGGGCTGAGGCCATTGCATGTACTGAGAGCAAACACCTGTGAAGAGAGGAGTCTACTCAGTAGGCAGGGTCACTGGCAACCCCTGAGATTTCTGCAGATGTCAGATGCCCGTCCCTTAGTAGACTGTGCCTGTCCCAAGAGACTGTCACATATCTGTGTGAGATTATAAGAGCAGAGGTCAGCTCCAAATATGTGGGTGCCATCCAATTCCTGTGGAACTAAAGGTCAGATAGTCTGATCTGCTATGCATCAGGCTCCTTCCAGGCTTCCAGATGAGACATGTGCAGAAGCTCACAATCATCAGCGTAGCACTGCATAAAGGTGGTCACTCATGCCATATTCATGCATGCCAACCAGTTTATTCCATTCCAGATAGACTCCACCAGTCAGACAGAGAGAGCCAGAGACTTCAGTGCCATCGTTGGATTCCAAGGTGTGATTGACTGTGCACATGGGCCATCAGAGCACTTGCAGGTCTGTCAAGGGTCTTCAATAATCGGAGCGGATTTCACTCAATGACTGTGAAACTTGGCTGTGAACATCGGAAGACGATATTGCAGGAGTGTGCTCGTAATCCAGGAAGTAGTCACAACGTATTCATTCTCCTGACCTTCTAGGTGCCAGCACATTTCAGACCCCTGAGTGCCTGGAAGTATAGATACTTGGCGGCAGGGGTTACCTGTGAGCGGCCCAAGGAATGAAGCAGAGAAATGGTACAATGCGAGACAAGGGATCGGCAGAGATGGCATTGCACAGACCATTGTGCTTCTGAAGATGAGACTTCAGTGCTTGGATTGGTCAGGTGGTGCCCTTCAGGGTTTTCACGCAAAGGTATGTCACATTGTTATTGTCTGCTGTGCCTGACATATCCGGAACCTGCAGAGGGGGTAGGGTGGGGGAGGGAAGCCCTGAATGTTGAGGACATTGTTCAGCATGAGCCATCCTCAGCTGAGGAGTATGAAGGCATTGAGGAGGATGAGGAGGAGGGGGAGCAGCCACATGAACGTCCAAGGAAGCATTTGTAGGTTTACTGGAGTTGAGTCCTACGGAACCGAGGGAGGCTTTAATACTCAAGTGTTTCTCCTGACCTGAGGCTCATGGTCCATGCAGCATGCCAGCGAATGACATATCAATCAGAATTTAGGCATTTACATCAGCTGGAAGCGCAAAAGCACTCACCAGCAGGCGCTCATCTCAGAAAGAGAAAGAGAAACAGAGGGACACAGATGGAGAGGGGCAAAGAGAGAGAAAGTGAACGATAAAGTGAAACAGAGGGACAGACAGTGATATCTAGGGCACGATTGGGCTCTGGGGGTATCCAGTGTGTCTCATTTCTGTCTGTTTCTGTTTCCTTCTCTCCATTGATGTGCAAATCTCCCAGTCTGATCGGGCTCACTGGAGCCACAGTAATTTGCAGATTTGTCCATGTTGCTGTTGGTCCAAGGGTCGGTGTTTTTGAAGTCCAGCTGAGCTTTTCAGTGACTCCTTTTTGAGAAATAATTCGAGAATCTTCTGCAGAGCCAGTCTCGCCTCAATAACTCAGATTATTAAGAAAATATAATCGCAGAATAAGATTTAAAATAATTTCAGGGCTCAGTGCTGCGAATATAAATTGTTATTTCTGTCCTGTGGGGAGTGTAAAGAATGGAATTTGAAATGGATTTTTTTTCCAGTGTTTGAAACACTTCAGCTCTTTCTATGATTCCATTCATTTAACAATGTGATTGACAGGGTATTTCACCGCGTTCCTCAGCTCCTGTCTGAAGTTAGTTTGGGTCACAGCGTAAATAAACGTGTTGGTGCAGCAACTGAGGACCTGCAGCATATGTGATGTGTGAACTATGATAAAGTGAGTGTCAGTGTAGGAGTAATAATACCGAAAATATTCAATTCGCCTATTAATCTGATACACAACTACTGCCATCCATAACAGTGTAAAACTGCCCGATATACTGAAGAGTAAAATAATTGACTTTCTCCGATTCTCCATCTCTTGGTCCTTGTGATTTTCTCCATTGCCGTGGCCCTGGAATCCCCTGTGGACTTTACTGGCGAAGAGAATACGTCTGACTGTCACAACATTGAGCAGAAAAATCAGAAAGAACATGTCACAAGGGATTAAAATGAGGTGAAACAAGACAAATTCAGCCCATGGGGGGAACTAAAGAAGCTAGGTTTGAAGACATAGCTCATGGGAACATTTTCATTAATGTAGTCATGTTCCTGTGGAAAGTACCATGGGACAGACTCTAAACTGCCCAGCACACTCACTGTACCGACAACCACTGCCGCCGTTTCCTCTGTGCAATATTTAGTTTCCATCTTCTCGCAACAAATGGCCAACAAATCGAGCAAAGGTGAAAGCGACTGCGACCCAGACAGAAACACTAGTGGCTGTAGAACGCAGAACAGCAGTGAGACTACACACGGGAGTAATTCTCAGGAATGAACCTGGGAAATAGGTTTAAACAATCCATTTCAATATGGGATCAGTGATAACGACCAGGAGATCAGCCACTGCCATTATCACCAGGTAGAGAGTGATACATTTGGAGATACCACACTTTCCTCGGAACAGGATCACAATCGCCACTAAGTTAATTGGAAGCGAGAGAAAATGAAACAGAGAAATTACTGATCAGACATGAAGAAAAAGCAGCAGTTTGGCAGGACCTGGGGTGAAATTTCCAGCCTTGTCGCTGTATCGAACAGTGAAAATTGATTCATTTACCTGAGCAGTGCATTGTCACAGTCAAATATCTGAAACACAATTATTAATAATGGATTGGGAAATTGATGAGTCAGTGAATAAATTCAACACCGCATCGATTGGAAGTATTGACTTAGGATGCAGTACCGGTGGGGGGATGAGAAGAGGCTTTATAGAGATAGAATCCAATGGGTTAAAAGATAATTTGGCTCCATGCTGTTAGCTGGGATGGTTTGGGACAGCGGGATGTGCAGCTGGTTTGTTGCTCTGGGTTCATGGAGCCGACAGAGACTGTAACCAAATGGGAAAGGGCTGAAAACTGCAGCGCCGAGATTGAGTGTTTGTATCAGTCATGATCTGGAATGACAGAGCAGGCTTGAAGAGCTGAATGGCTTCCTCATGCTCCTATGTTCCTATATTTCTATCAGGTTAGACGAGGCATCTGAAAGCTAAAGTAGTGAGTGAGATTGGGAGAGAGAGAAGGAAAAGGAATTGCTGAAGGGTGGGTTTGGAGGGCGAGGGTGGTGATCGGAGAAAGGAACAGATGGTTGGGGAAAGTGGATAAACTGAAACAATGGATAAAGGAACAGGAGGACTCAATACAGTGAGAGGAGAGGCTGAGATTCACAGGGAGAGACTGCAGCAGAGTGTTAGAGGAAATATAATCTATAGATCCCAGTAACATAACTCAATGAATACATTCAAACAACAATGCCTGTGTTTTTGGTGTTGGAGAACAGCTCACTGGTAATACAATATAGTCAATATATTTAGTTTGTACAGGCAACTAAATTTAAATTTAAATATATTTTGAATATCAGCTCTTTATTGATTTCGGCAGCCACAGATGTTTAAAGTGCAGGATGTAAATAATGTATTACCATCAGCAAATAACTGATCCTATTGTGTTTATTCAGTCAGTACGTAAGGAATAGGAACTTTCTACAAAGAAACAAGGACCTGACAGAAATAAACACAAAGTGATCACTCCAACAGTAAAATGAACACAGTCTGACAACAGACAAATTCAACTTTCAGTTTCTCTGACGAATAGTTCTGGACGTTTTATGACAGTCAATTATTCACACTGCTGCTTTATTCTCTTAAAGTCATAGAGCGATACAGCACTGAAACATCGAGTCTGTGCCGACCATCAACCACACATTTTATACTCATCCTTCATTAATCCCATATTCCCTGCCACATCCCCACCTTCCCCCAATTCTCCTACCACCTACCTCCACTATGGGCAATTTACAATGGCCAATTTACCTATCAATCTGCAAGTCTTTGCTGTGGGAGGAAGCCAGAGCAGCCGCTGGAAACCCACACGGTCACAGGGAAAACTTGCAAACTACACACAGGCAGCACCCAGAACTAAACATGGGTCGTTGGAGCAGTGAGTCTTCGGTGCCCACCTCTGCACCACTGTGACGCCATTTATCATTACTTCTGCTTATCTCTTTCCCTCAGTTTCGTTTTCCCTGCTCATTTTATCCTTCCCTGGAGTTCTGTCCTTCAGTTAATTATTTTAAACTCCAACCAACTCAAAAGTGAAGACGGAACAGAAAGTTCACCTTCTGACCTGTCATTTCTCTGCACACATCTTCCCCAGTTACCAGGGTTTCTGTTCTTGGGTAATGTGACAACTAGTAAAATTTGTAGTTAAACAAATCTTCTCTGTGTTATCTTGATGATCCTCTTGAAAAATAAATGATCCAACGTTTCCTCATCTTGAGGAAGAAGTCTCAAAACATATGTTTTAATAAAAACGAAAGCACTTTCATAAAAACGTGATGATGCATTAATTTATGGTAATACATGTATGAATAGGTTTTAAAACATGATTCTTATTCAATATATCATGACATTCACAATATTGTTGATGTTAAGTACAGCACATTGTTAAAGCTATATGATCATGAAGAAATAAGCTTTAGATGTAACCTTAAATATTCCAAACCCAACGATTTTGCTACAATTGTAAAGAATTAATAAGATATATTTGAAGTGTGAGAAAGCAATATTCCGAATGTCATTTAGTTATTTGAAGTAGAGCTGGCATTTATTTCTTGTTTATTAGATACGGAAATATGATTCTTAATTTGTTATTTCTTAAAGTATTTCGACGTATACTGCAAGATGACTATCTTCATACAAAGACTGGCCAAATTCTCTTTGTACCAAAGAAAAAGATAAAGGTTCATTTCATTACAAGGGAGGCTGTCAATTCTTATTTAGGATAAGCACCTGCCTGAGAAATGGCACTGTCTGGATCAGGGAAACAGTGACTCTGCGAGTTGGAAACAGAGTTGTCGTTAGGTTAATATGTGCACCAACGCCAGTCATTGTAACTGGGATCTCTATATGTAAGGGCAGAATACAATCAAACCAATGTAGAACAATGCATAATCAAAGACACATTTTAATGAACTGTATCATGTCAACATATGTGAATTGACACATAGAAGGGGTAAGGGAGGAATGATATAAAAATGGATATTTGAAAGGTTGATTTGGAATGTGATTAATGCCTGGGCAATCTGTAGACCGAGTTCGGAAATGTAATGTGTTAGAGCTTTCCAGCTGAAACTGTCAAGGATTTGGTTGTAGGTGCTGCTGTTAAGCATCTGCTTAATTATTGCATGTTTATCACACCGGTGACATCTGGCGTTCAAAGTTGCAATCCCGATTGACTTGGTCGATTAGCATACAATAACTCACACATTTACTCTCCTCGAACAATGGGCTGAAATATACAGCCCCGTCCTCACCCCCGACCTCGGTGGTCTTGGCGGTGGGGGGAGGGCGGAAAATGCCTCTGGCAGAGGCCCGCCATGGGCCTCAAAGTTGGGAAGGCGCAGCCTAATATTGCCAGTGAGGTGATCCTTCATCGCGGCCCCGCCACCTCTCGGCAACAGTAGCAAAATTTACATATTCAACTAAACAAATTGATCACTTACCCGCTCCCGCCATCCATCTCTGAGCGATATTGGTGGCAGCGACCAGCACTCACATGCTTTCGGATCCCTGTCCAGGGATGCGAGGTGGAACACTGGTGTGGAGGAGTTGCAGGTGCGTTCTCAGTGTGCGTGGGTGGAGAGTGGTGTTGAACTTATCTGCTTGGTATAGGGGATGCTGGGAAGAGGAAATACATCATGAACTTTGTGGGCTTGTTTTGGAGGGCAGAGGGCAATTGATTGCATTATTATTTAGGATGGGAGAGGGGCAAATTAAATGTTTTTAAGTTTTTTGTTACCTCTTTCTTTAAATGTTTAAATTAAATGGAAGGGCTCAAAATCCTTTACAAACTGGATCAGCGGCTGCTTTCAGGCTGCTGACGCCATTGCTGCGCATGGTCCACCTGCGCCCTCCACGTCATTGGTGAGGTGGTGAACCCCGGCCATTTAAGGGAGCAGCCGCATTTAATATCGTGATTTCGGCGGCAGACATGAAAAATTCATCCCAATATCCCCTAATCTACTTTAATACCAATTCATGTGGTCATTTGTTAAAAACTTTTCTCATGTCTATCGACACTACATCCGTTGCACTTCCCCGTGTGCCATGTCCATTAACTCCACAAATAATTTGGTGCAGTTTGTCAAGCACGATAATTCCTTTTGAAGCATGTGGTGTTGCTATTAGGACTGCGGTGGCCACAACGCACTGTCAATTCCGTCCCATCACTCCTCATGTCGCAGCATATTATAAAACATTAAGACCTAATCGAAAAATAGCCAAATTTAACAATCTAGTAACTCCCAGAATACAACAGACCAAACAAGGTATCTTTAGACAACAACAGGTTGACTATTTATTGAAAACGAAATCTTTAATACTATGAAGATAAAACCACGTCCAAAGATCTTATAAGTTCTTATTTTAAACTAATAGCCCCATTCACACACATGCATTCAAAAATAACAGGAGCTAACCGTTATTTTTTAACTGGTGCTTTTAAAATGAGCTGTCTCTTAAGAATAAATAAAATAAGTAGGTCTTCGTGGATTATGTTCCTGGTGGATGAGGCATGGTCATGTAGAAATAGTCAAAGGCCGCCTTAAGGTTGCACATGGATTTGACGCAGTCGTCGATGCAGTAGGCATCAACAGTTCCTTCAGAAATACAAGCGGTTTATTGAAAGAAAAAGGGTTTTCTTCATTCGTAAGGCATTATCTGGGCCTGTAGGGAGTTGTAGAATGTATGCTGAGACAAAATAAACAGCTCCTTTTTCTTCAGTACGCTTTGCTGGTGAGTTTGCTTCAAAGCGGCTGTTGCCAGTTCCACACACTGTCAAGTGGAACCATTACCATATGACGTCACCTTCCCCTGATGTTGCCCAGGGCAACAAGATGCAGATGCTGGTACACTGTGCCTTATAACTTTAAGAACTTTATTTTCTTTAAAGATGCACTGTTTTAACAAAGTATTAAAGACACACACTGTTTTTAATCCGAGGAGAGCAACAATTACAAGTCCGTGACAACTCCGCCCTTAGCAATATGAAACGCTATTCCCGAAATGCGTTTCATTGCAATGCAAAACAAAATAGAAACTGGAAAAAGCAATGACATTTTTTTCACATTCACGCACCATTCACTCTCCTTATCATTTACAGCATTTTCTTTGTCCCATCGCCATTCATATACGATAACATGGTAAAATTCGTGACAAAACGTCGGTGATAACAATGTTTTCCCCAAAATATGTACAATTTTAAAAATGATAAGTCTTCAACAATAAACTCTTACTTCATGTCCCAAGACCAATTCGAAAGGACTGAAGCCTGTAGACTCATTCGGTTAGTCTCTGGTGGCAAATAAAATAAAGTCGACTCCTGGATGCCAATCATGTGGATATTCATGACAGTATGCTCTCATCATTGTTTTGAGAGTTTTGTGGCATCTCGCTAAAGCTCTCTGTGACTGCGGGTGATGTGCTGAGCATTTCAACTGTCTAATCTCCAAATTGCCCAGGACTTCTTGAAATAGCTTAAAACATTAATTTAGAAACTTGATCCGATTGAACTTCAAGTAGTAATCCATATCTCATAAAGAATTGGGTTACTTTGCTGCTACTATTTTAGCTGTATTAATCCTCCAAGGAATGGCCTCTGGAATTCGAGTAGTCATATCCATGATGGTAAGTATGTATTGATGTCCCGATTTTGTTTGTTGGCAAGGGTCCCACACAGTCTTCCAATATCCTGCTAAACGATGCCTCAATCACTGGTATGGAAACTAGTGGTGCCTGTTTTATGGTAGATAGCCTTTTTTTCACAATTTGACATGTATGTTATGATCTACAATAATGTCACATGTTCTTTGTAAGATCTGGCCCGTAATAATGTTGAATTATATGTGATTTTGCCGTCCGAATTCCCCGATGCCCTGTAATATGAATGTCATGTGCGAACCTTAATAATCCCTGGCGAACTTTTGGTGGTACCACTACCTTTTCAACAACTGCCTCGTCTTCGTCCGCAGGTCTATGAGGCGGTCTCCATTTCCACCTCAAAACCCCGTTTGCCACAGAAAAGCTTCTGGAACTCTTTCGCCTCAGCTTCTGACAGAGCCATCTGAGCTATTTGGTATATCTCTGGATCAGCTTGCTGTGATGTAATTTTAGAAGATCTGTAATGTATCTCATTTGGATTATCCACATAAGATTTCAGATACTTGGCTATCTCTTTGTGGTGCCACGTTTACCTCTGGTAATGGATTCTGTTTAGCCAATGTTGCAGTGATTACACACGCAAGAAATATTCCTGGAAATTGTTCCTGTAATTTCTTTATTTCCCTAACATCACTTGGTTCCTCGGTAAATCTAGGAGAAGCTAATACTTTTAAACAGACCAAATCATTTCCGAGGAGTAAATCAATTCCTTCTACTGGCAAACTGTGAACAGCTCCTGCAAATACCATCCCAGATATTAAGTCACTCAATCGGTGTAATTTATATAAATGTACGGGTATATCCTCCCCACCAATTCCATTAACTAACATTTTAGCGTTCATGGTTCTCTCCTGTGGAAATGTGATATCTGTTCCCAGCAATTCTGATGGGTTGCTCTTGTATGCCTGTGTATAATAATAGATTTTCCTGCCGCACTTAAAGGATATGGAGTTACTCTCCCCTTTGACAAAAAATCATGATAGCTTTTGAGTATCTTTTTCTTAACCTCGATACTCAATTTAATTTTTGAATCTGGGTTCGCAGTTTTTGTTAACGTTTTAGCATGGTCTGCTATACTCTCAGTCAGGGTATTTTCCTCTGCAATAGTTTTGCATACCCCAACAAGTCCTATGGGTTTACCTCGCAATTTCCAACATTCTGAACGAAGATGACCCGTTCAGAGGCAAAAGTTGCACTTCGGCTTCCGAACATCACTTTCAACCTCAGCACCTTCGGTTCTGGCCTGAGCACTGGTCCTGGGGCATTCCCAGCTACTCCTATTTGACCCCGGCTACTTGATTTTCTTTGACGCTCCTAATTTCTATCCTTTATGGGGGTAATGGAGAAACAGGTTTTGGCTGATTCAAATGCTCAAAATCATCAGCATTTCTCACTTCCTGCCTAGCTTTCGCTACTTTCAGGTTATCTGCAAGAGTTCTCACGACTGAAGGAATGGAATTTTTAAACTCTTCTGAAAGGATCAACTCCTGAAGATTCCCTTATGTGTTTTCCATCTTTAATGCCTGTATCCAACGTTCAAAATTTGCTTCATCCTCTCAAATTCTACATCTGCCTGCCGAGCCAATGTCTGAAAATTCCACAATTTCTCATGTTAAGCCTCAGGGACTGAATCATATGCAGCGAGACCAGCCGTTTTTGCCATCTCTTAATCTGCAGAAACCTCTTCAGGAAGTATCGTATAAACTTCATGAGCTCTGCCTACCAAGTTGCTTTGCATAAGCAGTGTCCAACTTTCCTTCATCAGTTTAGCCATTTTTTCAAAAGTTGTGAAAAATGCATGTATGTCCCTTTCCTCAAACTTAGGAAGAGCTTGTATTAATTTAAATAGATTTTAGCTGGCTCCAGAGCTGAATTCAGATTCTTCCTGACTCGAATTTTCCCTGGATTCAAGACTAACACTTTGTCTTTGTTCCATCATTTTTCACCTAAATTCCCTCTCTTCTCTCTCTGAAATGTTGTTTTCTTTCTCCCTTTCCTTTTCTTCCAATTCACGTTTACTTATTGTTATTGCTTTTTCTTTTTCCTGTTGAAGCTCCAGTATTTTTCTTTTAATTTGTAACTGAATTTTGGCTAATTCCACTGCTTACTCTTTGAGTTACTACCTTCTTTCTCTTCAGTACTCCTCGTAGCTGAGTCTGTTTCAAAGTGGTTTTTACCCGTTCCGCACACAACCAGGTGGAAACAATACCATGTGACGTCTCCCTCCCTTCCGCTGTTGCCCAAGGCAATAAAATAGAGCTGCTGGCACACTGCCCCTTATAAATTCCAGAACTTTCTCGCCAAGGCGCTCTGTATTTAACAGAGAATTAAAGGCGCACACTGTTTTTAATCCGAGGTGAAGAATAATTGCAAGCATTTTTTATATATTTATTCATGGGATGTGGCCGTCGCTGGCTAGGCCAGCATTTATTGCCCATCTCTAATTGCCATTGAGAAGGTGGTGATGAGATTGCCCATACAATGTATAATTATTTGACATTGCCATAAATGTTAGCAACAGCTTGCTGTGACAGAGGGCCTTTGTTGTAATGCCATTCATTATGAGATCTCAGAGGGACGTGAATTGATGAAACATTAAGAGAAGTGAGAAATACATGCTCAGAGAGTGGGGCTTAATAAGGGAAGGGAGATGGGGTGATGAGGAACGGTTTTGGAGTTTTTCAGTCAGCTAAAGGCATGGCTCCACATTGTGAGATGCAGAGAGTTGATGATACTAAAACACAACAATAATAATGTCAAGCAAAACAAAATGAAAGGAGGTTGGGGAGAGATGAAGAATTGTGAGGCTGGAGGACACAACACAGATAAGGCTGGAGGAAAGTGTGAATGAGTAAAAATGAGAATGGACAATATAGAGACGGGGAGGAATGAGAGTGTTGTCGAGAGGAAATTATAGTGCCATCAGCCGACAAGGAACAGCTGATCTAATATCTGTGGATGAGAGCACCAATGGGAAGTTTTTAGATGAACAATAAGGGATAGATCCTTGGGAGATGTTACGGGTTATGACTAGGAGAAGGCGTTCCTGAAGATTGTCTGTCTCTGATCAGATTGGTAAGAATGACAACAAGAAAGCGAGGTCCCGCCATGAAACCAGTGTCAAGGCAATGAAGAGGCAGTGGATTGGAGGAGAGCATGGAGACTCTGAGCTGACAAATATGTGATTGAGGGTTTTAGTGCATGTTGCGTTGAGGGAGGAGCAGAAGCTTGTGATGTCATCCATGCTGATCTCGGTTCCTTTCGTGATGGAGACATGAGGAGAGAAGGTCAGGTCAGGGGTGAATAGGGCTAAGAGGTTACAAAACATCATATTCAGCCTGAGGCATCTGTCACAAAGGATCGTGCAATTAGACAAAAGGATATGGATTTCATGTTGGGATCAAAGGATTCCCTCTTCACCGTGTTTAACTAGAGGAACTTGGAGCTTTTGCAAAAGATATTCAGCGATAGACAGAGCTAAGCAATACCACAACTAAGGGATCACGCCAAAGCTCTGCAAACATGCCCCACCCATGCTTGAATGGTGAGAGGTCGCTACACGAATATCCTCCAAAAATATCACCATCTCCAATGATACAAGACCCAGCATGCTGGTGCAAACACAAGGGTAAGAATTTGCAATCATCTTTAGCCAGAAGTCTTGAGTGGATAACACATCTCAGCATCTTCATGAAGTCCCAAGCATTAAGATGCCAGACTTCAGCCAATTCAGTTTGCACAACGTGATATCAAGAAACTGTTCGAGACGTCCTGGCAGTAGTGACAGAACATAGAACATAGAACAGTACTACACAGTACAGGCCCTTCGGCCCACGATGTAGTGCCGAACGTTTAACCTACTCTAAGATCAAACTACCTACATACCCTTCATTCTACTATCATCTATGTACCTATCCAAGAGTCGCTTAAATGTCCCTAATGTTTGTGCTTCTACAACCACCGCTGGCAGTGCATTCCACGCACCCACCACTCTCAGTGTAAAGAACCTACCTCTGACATCTCCCCGAAACCTTCCTCCAATCACCTTAAAATTATGTCCCTGGTGATAGCCCATTCCACCCTGGGAAAAAGTCTCTGGTTATCCACTCTTTCTATGCCTCTCATCATCTTGTACCCCTGCATCTAGTCACCTCTCATCCTTCTTCGTTCCCATGAGAAAAGCCCGAGCACCCTCAACCTTTCTTCGCAAGACATGCCCTCCAGTTAAGGCAGCATCTGGGTAAATCTCCTCTGCATGCTCGCTAAAGCTTCCACATCCTTCCTATAATGAGGCGACCAGAAATGAACGCAATATTCCAAGTGTGGTCTAACCAGGGGTTTACAGAGCTGCAGCATAACCTCACGGCTCTTAAACTCAATCCCCCTGTTAATGAAAGCCAACACACCATACGCCTTCTTATCAACCTTATCAACTTGGGTGGCAACTTTGAGCGATCTATGGACATGGACCCCAATATCCCTCTGTTCCTCCACACTACCAAGAATCCTGTCTTTAAGCATGTATTCTGCATTGAAATTCGACCTTCCAAAATTAATCACTTCACACTTTTCCAGGTTAAACTCCGTCTGCCACTTCTCAGCCCAGCTCTGCATCCTGTCAATGTCCCGTTGCAACCGACAACAGCAACCTTCATGTCATCGGCAAATTTGCTAATACAGCCTTCCACTTCCTCATCCAAGTCATTTTTAACAATCACAAAGAGCAGAGGTCCCAGAACAGATGCCTGAAGAACACCACTGGTCACCGAGCTCGAGGCTGAATACTTTCCATCTACTACCACCCTCTTTCTTTGTGCAGCTTTTCCAGGAGCACAGGCATTGCGAGCGAGGAGTGAACAGCTGGGAAGTCAATTTCATCGGGAGTTTCGGTGGAGCAGGGACTGCTGGGTAAGTAGAAACCTATATATTTGGGCTGTGTAAATTGTCTTACCTTTTCGTTGTGCAGCTTCTCCAGGAGCACAGGCATTGCGAGCGAGGAGTGAACAGCTGGGAAGTCAATTTCATCGGGAGTTTCGGTGGAGCAGGGACTGCTGGGTAAGTAGAAACCTATATATTTGGGGTGTCTCTGAACCTGAGACACTACTCTTGTAGTGTCTCCCACCCGCCCTCCTCCTCTTACGAAAAAAAGGACTCGTTTGTGTGTAGGTAAGGTAAGGTTTTTCCCATTTCTCTTCTTGTTTTATCGTGTGATTGGTTAAAAACTTGGGAATTTAGAATAGTGGGAATGGAGGTTAAGGCAGTTGAATGTTCCTCCTGCAGAATGTGGGAGGTAAGGGTCGCCAAGGGTGTCCCTGCTGACTGCATCTGCGGGAAGTGCACCCAGCTCCAGCTCCTCGAGGACCGCATTAGGGAACTGGAGCTGGAGCTGGAGGAACTTCGGATCATTCGGGAGGCGGAGGGGATTATTGAGAGGAGTTATCGGGAGGCAGTCACACCTCAGGTAAAAGAAGAAGGTAGATGGGTTACCGTCAGGGGAAGGAGAGGGAACCAGCAGGCAGTGCAGGGATCCCCTGTGGCCGTTTCCCTCAACAACAGGTATACCGTTTTGGATACTGTTGGGGGAGACGACTTAACAGGGGTAGGCAATGGGATACAGGTTTCTGGCGCAGAGTCTGTCCCTGTTGCTCAGAAGGGAAGGGGTAAGAGGAGCAGAGCATTAGTCGTTGGGGACTCCATAGTTAGGGGAACAGATAGGAGGTTTTGTGGGAACGAGAGAGACTCACGGTTGGTGTGTTGACTCCCAGGTGCCAGGGTACATGATGTCTCGGATCGTGTTTTTGGGATCCTCAAGGGGGAGGTGGAGCAGCCCCAAGTCGTGGTACACATAGGCACCAACGACATAGGTAGGAAGACAGATGGGGATATAAGGCAGAAATTCAGGGAGCTAGGGTGGAAGCTTAGAGCGGTAACAAACAGAGTTGTTATCTCTGGGTTGTTGCCCGTGCCACGTGATAGCGAAGTGAGAAACAGGGAGAGAGAGGAGTTGAACACGTGGCTGCAGGGATGGTGTAGGAGGGAGTGTTTCGGTTTCCTGGATAATTGGGGCTCTTTCTGAGGTAGGTGGGACCTCTACAAACAGTATGGTCTTCACCTGAACCAGAGGGGTACGAATATCCTGGGGGGGAGATTTGCTAGTGCTCTTCGGGGGGGTTTAAACAAATTCAGCAGGGGGATGGGAACGTAAATTGTTGGTCCAGTGTGCAGGATGTTGAGAGTAGTGAGGTCATGGATAAGGTTAAAAGGACACAAGAGGGCACTGGCAAGCAAGAGCTTGGTTTAAAATGTGTCTACTTCAACGCCAGGAGCATCCGGAATAAGGTGGGTGAGCTTGCAGCATGGGTTGGTACCTGGGATCTCGATGTTGTGGCCATTTCAGAGACAAGGGTAGAGCAGGGACAGGAATGGATGTTGCAGGTTCCGGGATTTAGATGTTTCACGAAGAACAGAGAAGATGGTAAAAGATGGGGGGGGGGGTGGCATTGTTAATCAAGGAAAGTATTACAGCGGCAGAAAGGACGTTTGGGGACTCGTCTACTGAGGTAGTATGGGCCGAGGTTAGAAACAGGAGAGGAGAAGTCATCCTGTTGGGAGTTTTCTATAGACCTCCAAATAGTTCCAGAGATGTTGAGGAAAGGATAGCAAAGATGGTTCTTGACAGGAGCGAGAGTAACAGGGTAGTGGTTATGGGGGACTTTAACTTTACAAATATTGACTGGAAATACTATAATTCGAGTACTTTAGATGGGTCTGTTTTTGTCCAGTGTGTGCAGGAGGGTTTTCTGACACAGTATGTAGACAGGCCAACCAGGGGCGATGCCACATTGGATTTGGTACTGGGTAATGAACCCGGCCAGGTGTTAGATTTAGAAGTTGGTGAGCACTTTGATGATAGTGCTCACAATTCGGTTAGGTTTAGTTTAGCGATGGGCAGGGACAAGCATATACAGCAGGGCAAGAATTATAACTGGGGGACAGGAAATTATGATGCGATTAGGCAAGATTTAGGATGCGTAGGATGGGGAAGGACACTGCAGGGGATGGGCACAATCGAAATGTGGAGCTTATTCAAGGAGCAGCTACTGCGTGTCCTTGATAAGTATGTACCTGTCAGGCAGGGGGGAAGTTGTCGAGCGAGGGAGCCGTGGTTTGCTAAAGGAGTTGAAGAGCTTGTCAAGAGGAAGAAGAAGGCTTATGTTCGGATGAGACGTGAAGGCTCAGTCAGGGCGCTTGAGAGTTACAAGCTAGCCAGGAAGGATCTAAAGGGAGAGATAAGAAGAGCAAGGAGAGGACACGAGAAGTCATTGGCGGATAGGATCAAAGAAAACCCTAAGGCTTTCGATAGGTATATCAGGAATAAAAGAATAACCAGAGATAGGTTAGGGCCAATCAAGGATAGTAGTGGGAAGTTGTGTGTGGATCGCAGGAGATAGGGTAAGTGTTAAATGAATATTTTTCGTCAGTATTTGCAGTGGAGAAAGAAAATGTTATCGAGGAGAATACTGGGATACAGACTGCTAGGCTAGATGGGATTGAGGTTCACAAGGAGGAGGTGTTAGCAAGTTTGGAAAGTGTGAAAATAGATAAGTCCCCTGGGCCAGATGGGATTTAGCCTAGGATTCTCTGGGAAGCCAGGGAGGAGATTGCAGAGCCTTTGTCCTTGATTTTTATGTCGTCATTGTCGACAGGAATAGTTCTGGAAGACTGGAGGACCGCAAATGTTGTCCCCTTGTTCAAGAAGGGGAGTAGAGACAGCCCTGGTAATTATAGACCTGTGAGCCTTACTTCGGTTGTGGGTAAAATGTTGTAAAATGTTATAAGAGATAGGATTTATAATCATCTTGAAAAGAATAAGTTCATTAGAGATAGTCAGCGCGGTTTTGTGAAAGGTAGGTCGTGTCTCACAAACGTTATTGAGTTTTCTGACAAGGTGACCAAACAGGTGGATGAGGGTAAAGCCGTGGATGTGGTCTATATAGATTTCAGTAAGGCGTTTGATAAAGTTCCCCATGGTAGGCTATTGCAGAAAATATTGAAGTATGTGATTGAAGCTGAATTAGTGCTTTGGATCAGAAATTGGCTCGCTGAAAGAAGACAGAGGGTGGTGGTTGATGGTAAATGTTCATCCTGGAGTATAGTTTCTAGTGGTGTACCGCAAGGATCTGTGTCGGGGCCACTGCTGTTTGTCATTTTTATAAATGACCTGGATGAGGGTGTAAAAGGGTGGGTTAGTAAATTTGCGGATGACACGAAGGTCGGTGGAGTTGTGGATAGTGCCGAAGGATGTTGTAGGTTACAGAGGGACATAGATAGGCTGCAGAGCTGGACTGAGAGATGGCAAATGGAGTTTAATGCGGAAAAGTGTGAGGTGATTCACTTCGGAAGGAGTAACAGGATTGCAGAATACTGGGCTATTGGGAAGATTCTTGGTAGTGTAGATGAGCAGAGAGATCTTGTTGTCCAGGTACATAAATCCCTGAAAGTTGCCACCCAGGTTAATAGAGCTGTTAAGAAGGCATATGGTGTGTTAGCTTTTATTCGTAGGGTGATCGAGTTTCGGAGCCACGAGGTCATGCTGCTGCTGTGCAGAATTCTGGTGCGGCCGCACCTGGAGTATTGCGTGCAGTTCTGGTCACCGCATTATTGGAAGGATGTGGAAGCTTTGGAAAAGGTGCAGAGGAGATTTACTAGGATGTTGCCTGGTATGGAGGGAAGGTCTTACGAGGAAAGGCTGAGGGACTTGAGGTTGTTTTCGTTAGAGAGAAGGAGGAGAAGAGGTGACTTAATAGAGACATATAAGATAATCAGAGGGTTGGACAGGGTGGATAGTGAGAGCCTTTTTCCTCAGATGGTGATGGCAAACACGAGGGGACATAGCTTTAAGTTGAGGGGTGATAGATATAGGACAGATGTCAGAGATAGTTTCTTTACACAGAGAGTAGTAGGGGCGTGGAACGCCCTGCCTGCAACAGTAGCAGACTCGCCAAAATTAAGGGCATTTAAGTGGTCATTGGATAGACATATGGATGACAACGGAATAGTGTAGGTCAGATGGTTTCACAGGTCGGCGCAACATCGAGGGCTGAAGGGCTTGTACTGCACTGTAATGTTCTATGTTCTATGTTCTGTCTTCTAAGGGCCAGCCAATTCTGTATCCAGGCAGCCAAACTTCCCTGTATCCCATGCCTCCTTACTTTCTGAATGAGCTTACCTTATAAAACGCCTTGCTAAAATCCATATACATCACATCCACTGTTCTTCCTTCATCAATGTGTTTTGTCACATCTTCAAAGAATTCAATAAGGCTTGTGAGGCATGACCTGCCCCTGACAAAGCCATGATGACTGTCTCTAATGAAACCATGCTTTTCCAAATAATCATAAATCCTTTCTCTCAGAATCCTCTCCAATAATTTTCCCATTACCGACGTAAGACTGTATGGTCTATAATTCCCAGGGTTATCCCTGTTCCCTTTCTTGAACAAGGGAATAACATTTGCCTCCCTCCAATCATCTGGTACTGCTCCAGTGGATAGTGAAGGTGGAAAGATCATCGCCAAAGGCGCGGCAATCTCTTCCCTTAATATCCTTGGGTATATCCCGTGATGAAGGCACCAAAGACTTAGCTGTGCACTTCGCCAAGATTTTCCAATAAAAATGCAACAAAGGCATCAGCCTGTGGCAAATTGCCCCGAAATATCCTGTCCAAATAGCAGGACATATCAAATCCACCCTGTTACCACCCAATCAGTGTACTCTAAACATCAGCAAGTGATGGATGTTGTCAGTGAATGTTTGATCAAGCGACACTTACTCAGCCAGAACCTGCTCACCGATGTTCAGTTTGCAATCTGCCAGAGCCCCCTAGCTCCAGGCCTCTGCACAACCTTGGGGCAAGCATGGA
The DNA here is from genome assembly GCF_036365525.1 of Heterodontus francisci. Taxonomy (NCBI): domain Eukaryota; kingdom Metazoa; phylum Chordata; class Chondrichthyes; order Heterodontiformes; family Heterodontidae; genus Heterodontus; species Heterodontus francisci. Next base: position 118,547 of record NW_027141982.1, on the reverse strand, counting down.
TAAAATAGTTGAAATCTAGAGGTGAGGTCAGCGTGACTTCTGTTAACATCAATGCGACATGAAGTTGAATGTGACAGCAAGGAGCCTGAGCATAATTAAAGTCAATGGGAATCATGGGAAAGCTCTCCACTCGCTGGAGGCATTCTTAGCAGATAGGATGATTCTTGTGGTTTTTGGAGGACCAGTATCCCATCCCCGGACATTAGTAATTCCTCAACGTAGTTCCTAGGCCCAAGCATCCTTAGCTGTTCCATCAATGACATTCCCTCCAATAGTATCTTAGAAGCGGAGATGTTCACTGATGATTGCAGAGTGTTGAAGAACATTCATCGTACATGCTCACAGGCAGCAAGACCTGGACAACATTCTGGTTTAGGCTGATAAATGGCAAGTAAGATTCTTGTCGCACAATTGCAGGCAATGACCATCACCAACAGGAGAATATCTAACCATCTTCCCTTGACATTCAATGGTGTTACTGTTACTGAATCCCCCACTTTATTCGTCCTGGTGAGCACCATTGATCAGAAAGATACCTGGATCAGCCACATATGAACTGCGGCTACAAAGGTAGATCAAAGTCTGTGGTCCCACCTCCTCACTCCCCATTGCCTGGCAATATCTACAACACACGTCCAACACGTCTCCACTTGCCTGGATGAGTGCAGCTCAAATGCCACTCAAGAACCCAGACACCATCCAGGACAAAGCAACAGATTTTGTTGGCAACCCGTCCACAACCTTAAGCATTTGCACCATCCGCAAGCAAACAGTGCCAGCACAGTCTAGCATCTCACCTATGGCTGCTTTGACAGCACCTTCCAAACCAGCAACATCTACAAACTAGAAGGACAACGGCAGCAGGCACATGGGAACATCAACACCTTCAAGTTCCTTTCAAAGGCACAAACCATCCTGACATGTCATTAAATAACATATCACTGATCCTTCATTGTCGCTGGGCCTAAATTCTCTAACTCTGTCCCTAAATGTACTGTGGGTCTAACTACAGAACACAGACTGCAGTGTTTCAAGAGGGCAGATAATCACCACTTCCTCAAATGTGCAATTCATGTTGGCCTTGCCAACGCCGCTCACATCCCAAGAAAAGATAATGGAAATGTTTGATAAGGCTGAGTAAGTGGAGAGCTGGAGCAGGGTACTGTTAACACACGTGTGGAAGCTTTCGTAGATGATGTCGCCAGACTGCAGCCTGCAGAGATGAAAAGAAAAGAGCAGTCTCAGAGGTCGGGGAAGATCAGAGGTGGGTTTTCTGCAATTTTGAAGGAGAGGCTGGCGATGTCGATGAGTGAGTACAAGGAGTGATTTTAACTGAAGGATATGAATTTTAAATTTAAGGTTTTGCGGGACTCAGAATCTATGTGGTTCTTTGAAGGTGAGGGTCATTGGACAGTGGGAGTTCCTGAGGGCTGGACATGGACAGCAGAGTTCTGCATCAGTTGGCATTGATGGAACGTGGAGGTTGGGAGGCTGGGCAGGGGTGAGCTGGATGAATAGAGTTAGGAGGAGACACCGTTCTAATATTACTGGAGCCATTAACCAAAGTTGGATAATAAGGTGTATTAAATAACATAGGGAGGAATATCTGTGGGATACATTCGATATCCGCTCCTTAATATCACACCCAATAAGTTCTTGGCTGAAATTCTGAATGTGACATTTAACTGCCCTATATCAGAAACTCAAATTTTATATTTCAGCTCGGAAACTGCAGGAACAGAGGAACTCTGAAACTGCAGGAACAGAGGAGTGTGCCCCTGACTTCAGTGTACACGGCGAAGAAATCAATAACATTCATAATTAAATTGTCAGAACTGAATATGTTCAGTACACTCATCTGTGAAAAGTGTAAGCACGGCTGCTCATTATCATGCGATAAATGTTAATATTTTATGCGACTAAATATTTCTATCATAATCAAAGATGCTGATTTAATATGTTTGTTCAAGTGAGTGTAACTAATAGCAATGATCAGGGGTCTCGCTGTGTCATTGGAGACCTATGCACTGTTTAAATGAGGACACTAGAGTGGAGCAGCTCAGAGTACCTTCCCAAGCTTTAGCTTCCAGACCAGCAGACGTTGCTGCTGCTCACAGACATGGGACGTGCAGTATTCCATCAGATAGAAGAAATTTACGATCCTATTCTTGCAGCTGTTGGAGTTACTGGTATGCCGTTACCTCATCCATTTATGGTAGAGAACGATGTTGGGTGTGCTACTGCACTCGGTACTAATTCGCACTGTGAGGTTTACAAAGATGCCAGAGCTGTTCCAGCCATTGAATAATGGGATGTACTCAGTGTCTTCAATTTCAGTCTTGCAGCAACAGCAATATTATAGTAATGATGCCCAGCCATGGTAATGTTGTTGTTCTTTTTTGTTCTCTGCACTGAATGTATTGGAATCTTGTGCCTGGGCTAAAAGCAGGAAACAGATGAGCTGTTAAAGGTTTTATTTTGTGAGACTGACCTGTCCTGGAATATCTTCATGAATTCATGTTCCATGAATGATAATGGGACAGCTCAACAACTCTGTATTTCAAGGAGCAACAAAATGTCCTTCCTGCACATTGACATCGTTCAATTAACTGGGATTTCAATCTATTTTTTGGTTATCACTGTTATGGAATATTATTTCATTGTGTGTGCGACAGGTACTGCATCAGATGCCTTTCAGATAAACTGAATTTGCTGCTGACTCTTTCACATTTCCTTCTCTGTTTCACTGTGCATGAATTCATTGTCAATGTGCTACCTCTTAAAATGGAAAACATTGTTGCAATGCATCAGTTTACATTGTATCTGTGGGAATCATGAGTTCTTCTATTTATCGGTGGATGGGCGGTACAGTGGCGCAGTGGTTAGCACCACAGCCTCACAACTCCAGGAACCAGGGTTCAATTCTGGGTACTGCCTGTGCGGAGTTTGCATGTTCTCCCTGTGGCCGTGTGGGTTTTCGCCAGGTGCTCCGGTTTCATTCCACCGCCAAAGACTTGCAGGTGATAGGTAAATTGGCCATTGTAAATTGCTCCTAGTGTAGGTAGGAAGTAGGGAATATGGGATTACTGTAGGGTTAGTAGACATTGGTGGCTCTTGGTCGTCACAGACTCGGTGGGCCGAGGGCCTGTTTCAGTGCTGTATCGATAAATATTTTTTTAAAATTGTAAGTTGCAGCGGTGATGATGGTGTTCGGTGAACAGTATTGCCATCTGGTGCTGTGTTTTATCCTTCGAAGAGGAGGAATTTCAATAATTGTGAGATGTGTCTGGAAGAGGCTTTTGATTCTGTTTATTCTATGCATCATAGATGAAGAGTACAGTGTAGGTAAACTGGAGGAGATTTGTGTTACCTGTAGAGATATGCAAATCATCACAGAGACTTAATTATTTTGCAACCTGGCAAAGGGAATATGTCGATTGACTGTGGGATAATGAACAGAATGCAAACAGAGGACTTTTCGATGACTGGGATGGGAAAGAATAACTAAGAGAGTAACAGACAGTGAGTACAGATGCAGAGACGAGTGATACAGATAAGATGGAGCAGGAAATGAGATGGGACTGAGATGAGGAGAAATTTCTTCACCCAGAGAGTGGTAAGCCTGTGGAATCCGCTACCACAGAAAGCAGTCGAGGCCAAAACATTGTATATGTTCAAGAAGATGTTAGATATAGATCTTCGGTCTAAAGGGATCAAATGGGTATGGGGCGAAAGCGGGAACAGGTTCCTGAGTTGGATGATCAGCCATGATCATAATGAATGGTGGAGAAGGCTCAAAGGACCGAATGGCCTACTCCTGCTCCTATTTTCTATGTTTCTACGAAAGCTGGAAGGAGATGGAGAAAGAATTAAAGGAGAGGAAGAGTATGTGGTGAGAGTAAAAAAACCCACAGAACGAACTGATGAAATTGACATTATACTTCTGATGAGGAAATGCGTTTTGAAAGTGTGATTAGGGAGCTGTCAGATTTTGAGTTTGTAATTGTACTGATTTGCGATGTTTTCTTTCACTATCAGGTCTCACGCTGTTCAGCTGGAAGTTACTTTTTCCTACATCTGCTGCCAGAATATATTCTGAGTTTTATTCTTAATAATGAATGAAATAAGAATGAAATTTATGAAATAGGAGCAGGATGAAATCGTTTTCCCCCTCAAAACTGGTCTGTAATTGTTTACGATCATGGCTGATCTACAACCTCTGCTGGAAATTCCCACACAATGCAATTGCCAATATAATTGGGCGGTGGGGTGGGGGGGGGGGGTTGGGGGAGGTCGGGGATTCAGAAAACAGGTAACTATAAGCCTATAACCTTGACGTCTGTCGTCGGAAAGGTGCTAGAATCGATTATTAAGGAGTTTGCAGCTGGACACTTGAAAAACTCAGGGTAGACACGAATAGACTGCATGGTTTTGTGAAAGGGAAATCGAGCTTAACCAATTTATTGGAATTCTTTGAAGGAGTAAAATGTGTTGTGGATAAAGGGGAGCCGATTACGTACTGTACTTTGAATTTCAGAAGGAATTTGACAAGGTGCCTCATAAAAGGTTATTGCACAAGGTAGGAGGTCATGGTGAAGGGGGTAACATATTAGTAAGGATGGAAGGTTGACTGGCTTGCAGAAAACAGTATGCATAAATGGGCCCTTTTCTGATTCACAGGATGTGATGAATGGAGTCCTGCAGGGATCTGTGCTCGGGCCTTACAGTTTTACAATTTGCATCAATGACTTAGATGAGGGGAGCGATAGCATTTGGCTAAGTTTGCCGATGACACAAAGATAGGTAGGAATGTATGTTGTGAAGAGGACATATGGAGGTTGCAGACCGATATCGATGGATTGAGTAAATGGCCAAAAATCTGTCAGATGAAGTATAATGTGGGAATTTGCGAAGCTGTTCACTTTGGAAAGAAGAATAAAAATGCAGAGCATTACTGAAACGGAGACCAATTGCATAATTCCGAAGTGCACAGCGATCTAAGTGTTCTGGTGTAGGAGACACAAAAAGTTAGTCTACAGCAGGCAATAAAGAAGGTTAATGGAATTATATTCTTCTTTACAAGAGGAATTTAAAATGAAAACAAGAATGTTATGCTACAGTTATACATGGCATTGGTGAGACCACATGTCGATTATTGTGTGCAGTTTTGGTCTCCTTATTTCAGGAAGCATGCAAATGCATGGTTCAGAGGAGGTTTCCTAGATTGATACCGGGAATTTGCGGGTTGTCTTATGAAGAAAGTCTGCACAGACTGGGCTTGTTTTCACTGGAGAATAGAAGAGGGACAGGAGACTTGATTTAAGTTTATAAGATCCTGAGCTGTCTAGGTGGATTTGGAGAGGATATTTCCTCTTGTGGGTGAGTCAGAACTAGGGGGCACTGTTTCAAAATTAGGGGTCGCCCTTTTGGGGACAAAGACGAGGAGAGTAATGTTTTTTGCTCTCAGGCAGATGTGCGACTTTAGAACTCTCTGCGTCAGAATATGGTGGAGGCGGGTTCATTGACTATGTTTAAGGAGAAGGTAGAACAGATTATTGTTAGGCAAGGGATTCAAACGTTATCAGGGGGAGATGGGAGTGTGAAATTCGAAACACGAACAGATCTGCCATGATCTTGCTGGCTGTTGGAGCAGGGCTCAGGGGTTGAATAGCTTACTTCTGCTGCCTATTCTGAAGTTTGTATGTTCGTGTCTATGTAACTTCTCTTAGATTTGAAAGATATATAGACCTCTGTCTTGCATATTCACAATGACTGAATATCGACAACAGTCAGTGGTAGACAATTTCAAAGATTCTCAAACTTCTGAGTGAATAAATGTATCCTCATCTCAGTGCGACATTTTGGCCCCCTTATTCTGAAACTATGGCCCCTATTTCTAGAGTTTCCGCTCAGGGGAATTAACCTCTCATCTACTATTTCAAACCCTCTCAGAATCTTACATATTTCAGTCAGTTCATTTGTCATTCTTCTGAACTCTAGAGAATATAAGACCATTCGAATCAAGCTGTCCTCAGTCAACAATCCTCTGAACCCAGTAATGTATCTCGTGAAGCATCTTGTTGCATCCCCCCAAGTCAATACTATCCTTCATCAGGTACAAATAAAGTAATCATTATTCCTGTGGCGGTCTTATCCTAAATGTGTACAATTGCAGCATTTGAATGCCCATTGTGCAAGTTTATTAATCTATTCAGGTATTCTGTCGCCCTCTTCCTCTGTATTGTGCTTGCAATGTGTATTTTATTGTCTCTTTTGAACTGGTGCTTCTACATCCTGAGGCCCTGTCAATTAAGTGATTTGTGAATTACACTGGTTCCACCGTCAGTGCTTGTTGAATATCACTTATCTAATTATTCAATCTAGGTAAAGACCTTGAAGCTCTACTCGCTGTTTTCTGTATTTGTAGCCATCTACCTCTCCATTCTACTGTTCATCTCCTTCTTCCACCGGTTTTGAGATTACTCATGATTGGTTCACCGTCTCTTTGATTACTTTATCAAATCTCTCCCCACTTTATTTATGCCTTGAAATTTTGATTTTAATTTAGTCATTATTGCTTGAGAGTTTAGTTCCTCCCCTCAGAGATCTCTCTTCCTTGTTTAGTCTCTGAATCCTCATCCATTAGTTCATTCTGCCCGAGTGTCCCACAACACACGAGACTTCCTTCCTTCTGTGCTCACATCTACGCTCCAGAAATCCATTTAAAGTCTGTCCATGGCAGTCTGCCCCTGTCTGATCCAAAGCCCAGTAAATCCAAGTTATCCTTAAAATCACAGCGGATGACATCTTGTCTGACAGACACCATGAGAAATTTGCTCCGCAGTTTTCCGTCCAACGTCTCCTCCTGGTACATTCTGAGGGCCCAATTTGGAATTGATTCATTTTGTTCTGGTCACTAGCCATCCTCACTGGAACCTCACTGTTTCTCACCATCTCCGGTCTGGGAATTAAAACCAGAGTAAGATCATGATCCTGATCACTGTGCATGGACACTGTTGTAAATTGTAGATGTGTGAACCACGGATCTAACATTGGGATATTCCACACTTACTTGGTGTCGCTATGGGATCCTGTATGGGCCCTGGCTGTGATGCCTTTCTGTAGAAGATATGGATAATTCTTTCCTTCAATACTACACAGGTCGCCTTCTTTGCTTGTTTTTCTTTTTGTTTTTTTCCTCTGATGACTATGCTGTTCAATTTCTATTTTAGCGTGAATTGGTAAATTTGATCAACTTTGCTTCAAATTTCTATCCCTCTTTCATCTTCACATGGTCCGTCTCTGACATTTACCTTCCCTTCCTCAATTTTCCTAACTCTATTTCAGGGACTGGCTGCCCACCAACATCTGCTACGATCCCACCAACTGCCACAGCTATCTTGATTATACTTATTCACACACTTTTTGCATAGGCTCTGTTCCACTCTCCTAGTTTTCAGTTTCACCACCTCCATTTCTTCTTTTCTAGCGATACTACCTTCGACATCAGTGCTTTTGAAATGTCTTCGTTGTTCCTCAGCAGATGATTTCCCGCCATTGAATTTAACAGGGCCCTCAAACGTGTCCGCTTCATTTCCCGCCTTATTGTTTTGACTCTTCCCTTCACTGTTAGAACAACAATAAGGTTTTGCTTGCCCTCAGCATATAGGTCACCAACCTCCATATTCTAGCAACAACCTTCTGACAGTTTTCAATATCTTCCTAACTTTTTTTTCCAGATATGCAGCTGTTACAGTATTTTGCGTTTGCACCAATAACTTGGCCTGGATATTGACAGGGATGAATGGCATAGGTATGGAGCGGAGCACGAGTTTCATAACTCCATAGACAGCCTCTTTTATTATTGACATTATACCCTCCCTGAAGTCCAGGGAACCGGGTTCGATTCTGGGTACTGCCTGTGTGGAGTTTGCAAGTTCTCCCTGTGTCTGCGTGGGTTTTCTCCGGGTGCTCCGGTTTCCTCCCACAAGCCAAAAAGACTTGCAGGTTGGTAGGTAAATTGGCCGTTATAAGTTGTCACTAGTACAGGTAGGTGGTAGGGAAATATAGGGACAGATGGGGATGTTTGGTAGGAATATGAGATTAGTGTAGGATTAGTATAAATGGGTGGTTGATGGTCGGCACAGACTCGGTGGGCCGAAGGGCCTGTTTCAGTGCTGCATCTCTAATCTAATCTAATCTAAATCAACCTGATTGACAAGCTTGGTTTCTAAAAAACACGCTGAAGGAACCTGCTTCTCCGGGGTTCTGAACAGGCTCAGCATTCTGAAGCTGGGTGAGGAGTTCTGAGGCGGTGGGTGGTCCCATCAGGGGATGTCCGACCGAGATGTGGTAGGGTCGAATCCCCGGGGTGGTGAGGTCCGATCTGTGCGGATGTAGTCGAATCTCGGGGAATGGTGGGCTCTGTCCACGGGGAAAGTGGGTTGTGATCCGAGGGTAGGTGATCCGATCCCAGGCGTGGGGGGGGGGGAGGAGGGTGCAGTTCCGATTCCAATCCCGAGTGTCTTTGTATGTATCGTGGGGTATTGGTGGGTAACACTGCTGGTCAAAGTTAACCCTGAAAAACAGATTATATCAGAGACTTCCATCCTCAGTGAAACATTTAATGTCCCAACCCCCGTCCTGGGAACAGCTGGCTGCTCATCCCCTGTTCCGACTCGATTAAACACGTAAGGGGTGGATCATTGGAAGCACACCCTTTGCCTTTGCTCCATGACCTTCTTGTCAGCTATACTCTGTGACCCTCTGTCCTATCAACACATTCCCTTTTGTTCTAATTTGCCCCACCCCTGCTTCATTTGCTTAAAACCTATTACATTTTTATCCTTTGCTAGTTCTGATGAAAGGTCACTGCCCTGAAACGTTAATTCAGTTTCTCTCTATGCAGATGCTGTCGGACCTGCTGAGTATTTCCAATATTTCAGTTTGCATTTCAGATTTCCAGCATCTGCAGTATTTTACTTTTATGTTTAGTGGGTGGATAAAAGTTTGGTTGGAGTTGGAGTTGAGGTTTGTGTTTTTAATTTTAACCTACGACCAGTCCACAACCCACCTGTTTGAGTTGATAAATTCCTGCCTGTAATGTCTGGGTCAGACATGCAGAATGCTTGATCAGTAATTTCCCGTCTCTTACCCTTTATCTTCCTTAAAGTTAATTTAGTGGCGATTGTGATCCTGTCGCAGGGAAAGTGTGGACTCTCCTCCTGCACGACTCGCTACCTGGTTGCCATGGCGATGGGGGATCTACTGGTCATTATAACTGGCGTCATACTATTCAAGATCAGTTATTATTACTTCCCTGGATCTTTCCTGGAAATCGCCGCTGTGTGCAGCGTTATTGCGGTCCTGAAACGTTCAGCCTCAGACTGTTCCGTCTGGTTCACCGTCACTTTCACCTTTGATCGATTTGTGGCAATTTGTTGCCAGAAGCTGAAAACAAAATATTGCACGAAACAAACTGCAGCTATGGTGCTACTAACAACTTGCATTCTGCTGTGTTTGGAAAACATCCCTTACTACTTTGTATTTCTTTCTTTTGGGCCTCCTTATCTCGAGAGACAATGGATACGCGCCTGGAGGTGGTCAGTGGTTTGTGAAGCAGCGCCTGGAGTGGCTATAAAGGCCAATTCTGGAGTGACAGGCTCTTCCACAGGTGCTGCAGAGAAATTTGTTTGTTGGGGCTGTTGCACAGTTGGCTCTCCCCTTGCGCCTCTGTCTTTTCTCCTGCCAACTACTAAGTCTCTTCGACTCGCCACAATTTAGCCCTGTCTTTATGGCTGCCCGCCAGCTCTGGCGAATGCTGCCAACTGACTCCCACGACTTGTGATCAATGTCACACGATTTCATGTCACGTTTGCAGACGTCTTTATAACGGAGACATGGACGGCCGGTGGGTCTGATACCAGTGGCGAGCTCGCTGCACAATGTGTCTTTGGGGATCCTGCCATCTTCCATGCGGCTCACATGGCCAAGCCATCTCAAGCGCCGCTGACTCAGTAGTGTGTGTAAGCTGGGGGTGTTGGCCGCTTCAAGGACTTCTGTGTTGGAGATATAGTCCTGCCACCTGATGCCAAGTATTCTCCGAAGGCAGCGAAGATGGAATGAATTGAGACGTCGCTCTTGGCTGGCATACGTTGTCCAGGCCTCGCTGCCGTAGAGCTTTGTATATAAACCTGCTAAAATAATTGACAATATAGCGTGGTTGTGTTATCCAAGTCAAAGCTATCGTACTGATCCTGGATGGGTGGGATTTGGTCAGTTTGATATGGTTTTAACCCCATTGCTCCCATTCACTTTAATTTTGCTCCTCAATGCTCTGACTGTCAGACACATCTTAGTGGCTAGTCGAGTCCGTAAGGGGCTGAAGGGGCAGAACAAGGGAGAGAAATGCAGTGACCCAGAGATGGAGAGCAGAAGGAAGTCTGCGATTTTACTCTTCACCATATCAGGAAGCTTCATACTTCTGTGGTTGCTGTATGTTATACAATTCCTATATTTTCTCATAGCAGGAAAAGATCCCAGGGATTACAAAGATTCAGAATATATCTTCCTAGAAGTCGCATGGATGTTGTTGAATTTAAGTTGCTGCACAAACACATTTATTTATGGGGCAACTCAGTCCAAATTCAGGGAACAGTTCAAGAGAGCCGTGAAATATCCAATTACAACATTTATTCAATTAATGAATAGACAAAACATCTGAGTGCAGCGCAGACGCGGGTCCCACTGTTTCCAAGCCATGAATTTTGTATTTATCCCGAATGGGCAAGAGGTGACCACCAGGCTGCAGAAGCTGAAATACCACTGGCAGATTGGGGAAGTGTGGGCAGGGGAAGGGGGCGGGGGCACACAGTGGAAACTGCAGCGGTGCCGGTCAGCAAGATTTGACCAACAGCTGGATGCCCTGAAATACACTGACGGTGGTGGGGGTGGGTTAGCACAGGCCAAAAAACAGTGGGGCAAATAATAAGGAGTAAATGACAGCTGGATGACCGAGAAATGTACTGGCCCATTGGTGGGGGAGTCTTGCACTGTGGAAAAAGCATGCAACCGGTGACCTTTGGAGCATAGGGAAGAAAGAGGGCAATGGAGAGCCAGAGTGCTCCCTGCAATACAGGAGAGAAACAGAAGACACAATTTCTCCTCCATCTCCATTGGTTCAATTCTCAGCTCCTCACATCTGATCAAAAATAAATAAACTTCTTTTTCAAACAAATGCGAACATGTTGTGGATGATAGAAATCGTCTCGTGTCAGTTGTTTATTACTTGTTTTATTTTTGTAGACACATATTGATTCGGTCTCCCTTGCAACCACACCCCACCGTCACAAATCTGGTCATTGCTGTCTGTCCCTCTGTCTCTCCCTCTCTCAAAGTGTGACAGTGCAGTCAGGGGTTTTGTGTCTAGACAAATCTAACCGAGGGGCCTGGGCAGAGACATGACCCGGAGTGAGGATGTGGGGCTGAGCTCAGCATTGGAACTGAGAGCTTGGCAGCGGCTCAGATGCATGGGAAGACTATCTTCCCGGCTCCTATGTTAGCTGATATGGTCAATAGTTCCCTCTCTTGATCTGTTCCTGTCACCTTCAAATCATCTGGCATCACTCCCTCTGCTCAGAAAAAAAACGACGATTAGCCCCACTGCCCTGGAAAACGTGCCTGCTCCTTCCCCAACCTCCTTTTCCTCTCTAAACTCTGTGACCGTGTGGTCACTTTTCAAATCCGTGCCCTTCTTTCATGTAACACCATGTAGCAACTCCCGAAATCAGGTTTCCACGCCTGCCACTGTACCAAAATACACTGCAGCCATAAAACGTGCTTTATAAATGTCCATCCCTAAGTTCTTGTGAGTTTGCACACACACTAATAGGATACTGAGTGGGGAAAAGTAAACTGGTTGTGTTACAGTGCATAAAAATAAAAAAGTATTACCGTCTGTAAAGTTTACAATTCGGTTGGCTTCAGGCTGAATTCAGTGGTACTGAGGATTTTAGTTTGAAGATCGAGATAATTGGTTCAATAATTCTTTGGAGATAGTTACAGCTCTTTTACAACCATACAGGCACACCGCTATATTTCCTGGAGAAAAAAAAGACTAGACCGTGATAATAGTGAAGCGGATGATTTCCTCCAACGGGGTTTCTGATTGTAGCTGGACTATGCAAAGATGGTCAGTCAACAAGAAGAACATGAATGCTTTCAATCTGGAATGGAGACAAAGAGCATGAGAGAGAGATAGAGAGAGGAACCCCCACTTACGGTCTGTTCATGTCAGAGTCCGGTTGCTTCTCCAATGCTGCAGAAAAGAAAAACAGCTTAAAACCACAGATGACGAGGACCTTTTCACATGAAAGTCAGTCAGTGATTCAAACGTAGCAGTGAGCAATATTTCTCTGCTTGCTGAAAAGAACAGGTATTTGGTCTGCCTCCTCACAAACTTTTGTAATGTAGGTTACAAAGTAGCAAAGTTGGTGATCATCTTAATCTGCCAGCAGTTTTAATATTATTCCAAAAAGTATAAATCCAAGTCTACAGTCAATGGACTAAAGTAAATCACCAATGAACAAAACACATTGGCGTAACACCACTCTACCATGTGAAATAAAATGTGAGAACAAGAACATTTCACTACGTGACCACACACTACACACACACTCATCAGTCTCACTGTCATAGCCATTCTCTTTTTTTTCATAGCTGGCATGTTTCCATGCTGAGCTAAAGCCTAGATAAAGCATCAGCTTTCACATTTTTTGTCTCGGCAAGGAGGATAATCTTTAGGTTGTAAGGTTACAGAAGCAGACACCAATGGGAAAAAAACATGCATTCTGGGTTTTGATTTTTTTTTATACAGGTCAAAGGATTGTGGTCAGTATAAGCTACGTTCTCTCGATATCCATTTTGGATGCATACCTCAACTTTCTAAGCGCCAGAAACAGTCTCAGGGCATCCTTCTCCACATTAGAATATCGACTTTAATTTTTGTTTCCTTTTTTGAGGGAAGGTACGCAACTGGTATCTAAATGCCTAACTGACAGCACCTACCCCTAGATAGCTAGTATCCCATGCCAGTTTAAATGGTGTGTTAAAGTCTGCAGCTGCCAGCACGGTTCATTGGTTAAGATGGCTTTTAGTCTCTTAAAAGCAGTTCAGCATCTCCCTGGCCACACTAGGTTTGCTTCTTTCTGTAGTAAGTGCGTCAGTGGGGCGGCTAGAGTGCTGAAATTTGGCACAACAAACGGTAAAACCCACTGACACTTAAAATGGCAATATTTCCCGTTTGGTCGTTGGGGCAGAAAAATCTACCAGCGCCTGTACCTTTCCTGCTCCAGGCAGCACTCGCACTTGACCCACAATATGTCCCAGGTAGGTTACTTGTCGTTTAGAAAACTCGCACTTTGCAAGTTTTACCACGAGGTCAGCCGACCATAACCTTCAGAAGAGGGTTTCTAACTGATCTCAGTGGTCCCCCAGGTGTCACTGTACACGAAGTCATCATCCAGGCGCACTGCACAGTTGGTTTGGCCAGCCACTACCTGGATCATCAGCCTTTGGAAGGTGTTTGAGGCATTCACTAATCCAAAGCTCATCACCCGGCACTGGAAAACGCCATCTGGGATGACAAAGGCTGATATCACTTTAGCTCGGGTGGTTAAGAGAACCTGACAGTACCCTACTTGGTTATGTAGGTGGTATTTTCTGCTCTACCGAAACAGTCTTCCAGGCGGGGAATTCGGTAGGAATCAGCTCTACTCACTGGATTAATCTTTCTGTAATCAATACAGAGCCTTGCTGCACCATCAGGTTTTGGTAGCAGCACAACTGGGGAACTCGAACAGTTCTGACCGAACTCAGTCAGGTTGTACTCCAGCAGAAACTAAATTTCATCCCGAAACCGGGTCAGTTTCCTGGGATCTAGGTGAAAGGTAATACTGAACATAAATTGATTTCTGCTTAGAGCTCTGTTACGGACAAAAAAAAAACAATTGGACTGAATACTTGTTCATTCGTGCACAAAATAGCAAATATGATATACTGTGCTCCAAAACTCATCCAGTCTGACCTCTGGGTAGACATAGACGAGTCTTTGGGGTCTTTTAGAACAGTCCTTTTCAGGCTGTATTGAGAACTAATTTCGCAGGCTCTCTTCAAAAACAGGAGACGAGATGAGCTGACACAGTGGACTTCTCAGGGCCTTTTAGAGAGGCGGTGGAAAACTAAGCAGGGTTGTGGTCTTCTCTCCCTCCCTGGGAAATCGCTTCTCTGCATGGAAATTCTCCTCCTTTATTCTGCAGACTTTTTTAGGGATGGCAATACATCGATGAATAGGTTTTAAAACATGGTTCTTACTCGATGTATCATGATATTCACAATATTATTGATGTTAAGTGCAGCACATTATAAAAGCGAATTGATCGTGATGAAATAAGTTTCAGATTTAACCTTACATATTTCAAACCCAACAAAATTGTTACAATTGGAAATAATTAATAAGATACATTTGAAGTGTGATAAAGCAATGTATCTAATGTCATTTAGATATTTGAAGTAATGCTGGCGTTTATATCTGGTTTATTAGATAAGGAAATATGATTCTTAATTTGTTGTTTCTTGAAGTAATTTAACGTACACAGCAAGCTGCCTATCGTCATACATCGACTGGCCAAATTCCCTTTGTACCAAAGAAAAAGATAAAGGTTCATTTCATTACAAGGGAGGCTGTGAATTCTTACTTAGGATAAGCACCTGCCTGAGAAATAGCACTGTCTCAGTCAGGAGAACAGTCATTCTGCCAGTTAGAAACAGAGTTGTCGTTAGGTTTATATGCTTGCCAACGTCAGTCGCTGTAACTGAGATCTGTAAATGTCAGGGCAGAATACAATCAAACCAAAGGAGAACAATGCATAATCAAAGACACATTTTAATGAATTACATCGTGTCAACATATGTGAATTGTCACGTAGAAGGGGTAAGGGAGGAATGATATAAAAATGGATATTTGAAAGGTTGATTTGGAATGTGATTAATGCCTGGGCAATCTGTAGACCGAGTTCGGAAATGTAATGTGTTAGAGCTTTCCAGCTGTAACTGTCAAGGACTTGGTTGTAGTTGCTGCTGTAAGTGTCTGCTTAATTGTTGCATGGTTATCACACGTGTGACATCAAGCATTCAAAGTTGCAATCCCTTTTGAGTTGGTCGATCAACATACAATAACTCACACATTTACTCTCCTTGAACAATGGGTTGAATTTTACAGCCCGGTCATCACCACCTGACCTCGGGGGTCTTGTCGGTGGGGAGAGGGCGGAAAATGCCTCTGGCAGAGGCCGACCATGGACCTCAAAGTTGGGAAGGCGCAGCCTAATATTACCACTGAGGTGATGCTTCGTCGCGGTTCTGCCGCCGCTCGGCAACGGTAGCAAAATTGACATATTTAACTTAACAAATTGATCACTTACCCGCTCCCGCCATCCATCCCAGAGCGGTATTGGTGGCAGTGACCAGCACTCCCATGCTTTTGGATCCCCGTTCAGGGATGCGAGGTGTAACACTGGTGGGAAGGAGTTGCAGGTACATTTTCAGTGCGATGGGTGGAGCGTGGGGTTAAATTTATTTGCTTAGTATTGGGGATGCTGGCAAGAGGAAAAAATTATGAACATTTCGGGCGTATTTTGGAGGGCAGAGGGCAATTGATTGCATGGTTATTGGGGGTGGGAGAAGGGCAAATTAAATGTTTGTAAGTTTTTTGTTACCTCTTTCTTTAAATATTTAAATTAAATGGAAGGGCTCAAAGTCCTTTAAAAATGGTATCAGCGCCTGCTTAAAGGCTGTTGACGCCAGTGCCGTGATATACCACTTGTCGCCTCCACGTCATTGGTGCGGTGGTCCAACCCAGCCATGTAAGCGAGCCGCCGCGTTTAATATTGTGATTTCGGCAGAAGACATGTAAAATGCAGCCCAATATCCCTTAATCTAATTTAATACCCATTCATGTGGTCCCTTGTTAAAAGCTTTTCTATCGTCTATCTACACTACATCCAGTGCATTTCCCCGTGCACCATGTCCATTATTTCCACAAAGAATTTGGTGAAGTTAGTCAATGACGATAATTCCTTTTGAAGAATGTGTTGTTGCTATTAGGACTGCGGTGTCCACAGCGCACTGTCAATTCTGTCCCATCACACTTCATGTCGCAGCATATTATAAAACTTTCACACCCAAACCGGAAAACAGCCAAATTATACAATCTAGTAACCCCCAGAATACAACAGACCAAACAAGGAATCTTTAGGCAACAACAAATTGACTTTTTATTAAAAACTATATCTTGAATGCTATGAAGATAAAACCACATCTCAAGACCTTATAAGTTCTTATTTTAAACTAATTGCCCCATTCACACACATGCATTCAAAAATTACAGTAGTTAACCGTTTTTTTTAAAACTGGTGCTTTTAAAATTAGCTGTCTCTTGAGAGTAAATAAAATAAGTCAGTCTTTGTGGATTATGTTCCTGGTGGATGAGGCAAGCTTATGTGGAAATAGTCATAGGCCACTTTAAGTCTTCACGTGGATTTGATGCAGTAGTCGATTCTTATTTCGCATTCAACTATTTGGCTGCAGTAGGCATCAACAGTTCCTTCAGAAATACAAACGGTTCATTGAAAAAAAATGTTTCTCTTATTTCTTTAGGGCATTAGCAGGGCCTGTAGGGCATTGTAGACTGTATGCTGAGACAAAATAAACAGTTCGTTTTTCTTCAGTCCGCCTTGCTGGTGAGTTTGCTTCAAAGCGGTTTTTGCTACTTGCACACACTGCCAAGTGGAAACATTACCGTATGACCTCTCCTTCCCCTGCTGTTGCCCAGGGCAATAAAATGCAGATGCTGGGGCACTGTGCCTTATAACTTCAAGAACTTTATTTTCTTTTAAAGATGCACTGTTTTAAAAGAGTATTAAACACAGACACTGTTTTTAATCGGAGGAGAGCAATAATTCCAATTCCATGACAACCCGGCCCTTAGCAAAATGAAACGCTATTCCCGAAATGTGTTTGATTACAATGCAAAACAAGATAGAAACTGGAAAAAGCACTGATTTTTTTTTGCATTCACGCACCATTCACTCTCCTTATCATGGACAGCGTTTTCTTTGTCCCATCGCCATCCATATACGTTAACATGGTTAAATTCGTGACAAAGCGTCGGCAATAACAGTGTTTTCCCCGAAATATGTACAATTTTTAAAATGACAAGTCTCCAACAATAAACTACATCCAAACATTTGACTTTTTTTTTGCAAAGGTTGTCTCATTCAGCTCATTGCAACCTTCCAAACATAATCTCCCAGAGTTTTCCTTCCAAGTGTTCTTATTGTCCATCACCTCAGCTCGGTGAACTGCACAGGTAGGATCACTGGTCACTGCTGTGTTCACTAATCTCTGAAAAGTTTCTGGACTATCCAGTAACCTGTGTACATCACTTGATACTGAAGAAATAAACCCGTCCAGTGTAATAAAAACTGACGTTTCCTTATCTTAGGGTGTCAAAGGAATTTGACAATATCCTTTCAACACCTTTGTCTTGGGAAGATACAATGGTGCTGGCCAACCCACCAGGTTTATGCATCAAGACGACCGTCGAATTGCAGCTGCTCTCACTAGGCTCAACTAAGCTGCCTTCCAGCATCATTGGATCTCTGCTTTTACTTGGGCCTATCTGTATGAACCTAAGCAGCAACGATTACGTTTTAAAGGAATGGTTCCCAGACACCAACATCATGTGTGGGGCTAAGCTTGTATATCCCGACTTATCCCTAAAAACTCCGAATAAATGTTGTGAAAATCCCGGATTGGTCTTCACGTAGGTTTGCCTCTAAATGCTAAAACAACCTGTCCAAGTTTACTAGTCATTCTGTATTCGCTAATCTGATATTTGGAAATTCAATCTGTGGATAGTCTGGGTCTCCGTATGCCTCATCATCACTATTCTTTTCCTTCTCATCACTCCCGATTACCTGACATACCTGCACTTGCCTATCTGCCTCTCTGTGAAAGTATTGCTTTAACATATTGTTGTGGCACAACCTGTTCTTCTTTCAGCGAACAGAGGTGTCAATCGAGTAATCTATCTTACCCACACTTCTGATCAGTCTCTATGGGCCACTGAACCGTGCTTTTAATGGTTCTCCGTGTAATGGTTAACTTGCTACTACGATTTTTATAGTATTTATCCTCAAAGAAATGGCCTCTGGAATTCTAGAAGCCATATCCATGATGGCAAGTATGTATTGATGGCCCGATTTTGTTTTTGGCAAGGTTTCTACCCAGGTCAGCCAATATCCTGCTAAACGATACCTCAATCACTGGTATGGGAACTAGTGGTGCTTGTTTTATTGTAAATTGTGGGTTTTGTTAACCATTTAACATGTATGGCATGTCCTACGAAATTGTCTCATATCCTTTGTAAGATCTGGCCAGTAATTATCGTGTTTTTGGGATCCTTAAGGGGGAGGGGGAGCACCCCCAAGTCGTGGTCCACATCGGCACCAACGACATAGGAAGGAAGAGAGATGGGGATTTAAGGCAGAAATTCAGGGAGCTAGGGTGGAAGCTTAGAGCGAGAACAACCAGAGTTGTTATCTCTGGGTTGTTTCCCGTGCCACGTTCTAGCGAAGAGAGGAATAGGGAGAGAGAGGAGTTGAACACGTGGCTGCAGGGATGGTGTAGGAGGGAGGGTTTTGGTTTCCTGGATAATTGGGGCTCTTTCTGGGGTAGGTGGGACCTCTACAAACAGGATGGTCTTCACCTGAACCAGAGGGGTACCAATATCCTGGGGGGGGGAGATTTGTTAGTGCTCTTCGGGGGGGTTTAAACTAAATCAGCAGGGGAATGGGAACCTAAATTGTAGTTCCAGTGTACAGGCTGTTGAGTGTAGTGAGGTAGGGCATAAGGTTAGAGGGACGCAAGAGGGCACTGGCAAGCAAGAACTTGGTTTAAAGTGTGTCTACTTCAACGGCAGGAGCATCCGGAATAAGGTGGGTGAGCTTGCAGCATGGGTTGGTACCTGGGATCCTGATGTTGTGGCCATTTCAGAGACATGGGTAGAGCAGGGGCAGGAATGGATGTTGCAGGTTCCGGGATTTAGATGTTTCAGTAAGAACAGAGAAGAGGGTAAAAGAGGGGGGGGGGGGTGTGGCATTGTTAATCAAGGAAAGTATTACAGCGGCAGAAAGGACGTTTGAGGACTCGTCCACTGAGGTAGGATGGGCCGAGGTTAGAAACAGGAGAGGAGAGGTCACCCTTTTGGGAGTTTTCTATAGACCTCCGAATAGTTCCAGAGATGTAGAGGAAAGGATAGCGAAGATGATTCTCGACAGGAGCGAGAGTAACAGGGTAGTGGTTATGGGGGACTTTAACTTTCCAAATATTGACTGGAAATACTATAGTTCGAGTACTTTAGATGGGTCTGTTTTTGTCCAGTGTGTGCAGGAGGGCTTTCTGACACAGTATGTGAACAGGCCAACCAGGGGCGATGCCACATTGGATTTGGTACTGGGTAATGAACCCGGCCAGGTGTTCGATTTAGCTGTAGGTGAGCAGTTTGGCGATAGTGATCACAATTCGGTTAGGTTTACCTCAGCGATGGGCAGGGACAGGTATATACCGCAGGGCAAGAATTATAGCTGGGGGAAAGGAAATTATGACGGGATTAGGCAAGATTTAGGATGTGTAGGATGGGGAAGGAAACTACAGGGGATGGGCACAAACGAAATGTGGAGCTTATTCAAGGAGCAGCTAATGCGTGTCCTTGATAAGTATGTACCTTTCAGGCAGGGAGGAAGTTGTCGAGCGAGGGAGCCGTGGTTTGCTACAGAAGTTGAAGCGCTTGTCAAGAGGAAGAGGACGGCTTATGTTAGGATGAGACGTGAAGGCTCAGTTAGGGCGCTTGAGAGTTACAAGCTAGCCAGGAAGGATCTAAAGGGAGGGCTAAGAAGAGCAAGGAGAGGACACGAGAAGTCATTAGCGGATAGGATCAAAGAAAACCCTAAGGCTTTCTGTAGGTATATCAGGAATAAAAGAATGATAAGAGTTAGAACAGGGCCAATCAAGGATAGTAGTGGGAAGTTGTGTGCGGAATCAGAGGAGATAGGGGAAGCGTCAAATGAATATTTTTCCTCAGTATTTACAGTAGAGAAAGAAAATGTTGCCGAGGAGATTATTGAGATCCAGCCTACTAGGCTAGATGGGATTGAGATTCACAAGGAGGAGGTGTTAGCAATTTTGGAAAGATTAAAAATAGATAGGTCCCCTGGGCCAGATGGGATTTATCCTAGGATTCTCTGGGAAGCCAGTGAGGAGATTGCAGAGCCGTTGTTGTTGATCTTTATGTCGTCATTGTCGACAGGAGTAGTGCCGGAGGACTGGAGGATAGCAAATGTTGTCCCCTTGTTCAAGAAGGGGAGTAGAGACAGCCCTGGTAATTAGAGACCTGTGAGCCTTACTTCGGTTGTGGGTAAAATGTTGGAAAGGGTTATAAGAGATAGGATTTATAATCATCTTGAAAAGAATAAGTTCATTTGCGATAGTCAGCGCGGTTTTGTGAAAGGTAGGTCGTGCCTCACAAACCTTATTGAGTTTTTCGAGAAGGTGACCAAACAGGTGGATGAGGGTAAAGCCGTGGATGTGGTGCATATGGATTTCAGTAAGGCGTTTGATAAGGTTCCCCACGGTAGGGTATTGCAGAAAATACGGAAGTATGGGGTTGAAGGTGATTTAGAGCTTTGGATCAGAAATTGGCTAGCTGAAAGAAGACAGAGGGTGGTGGTTGATGGCAAATGTTCATCCCGGAGTTTAGTTACTTGTGGTGTACCGCAAGGTTCTGTTTTGGGGCCACTGCTGTTTGTCATTTTTATAAATGACCTGGATGAGGGTGTAGAAGGGTGGGTTAGTAAATTTGCGGATGACACGAAGGTCGGTGGAGTTGTGGATAGTGCCGAAGGATGTTGTAGGGTACAGAGGGACATAGATAGGCTGTAGCGCTGGGCTGAGAGATGGCAAATGGAGTTTAATGCGGAGAAGTGTGAGGTGATTCACTTTGGAAGGAGTAACAGCAATGCAGAGTACTGGGCTAATGGGAAGATTCTTGGTAGTGTAGATGAGCAGAGAGATCTTGGTGTCCAGGTACATAAATCCCTGAAAGTTGCTACCCAGGTTAATAGGGCTGTTAAGAAGGCATATGGTGTGTTAGCTTTTATTAGTAGGGGGATCGAGTTTCGGAGCCACGAGGTCATGATGCAGCTGTACAAAACTCTGGTGAGGCCGCACCTTGAGTATTGCGTGCAGTTCTGGTCACCGCATTATAGGAAGGATGTGGAAGCTTTGGAAAGGGTGCAGAGGAGGTTTACTAGGATGTTGCCTGGTATGGAAGGAAGGTCTTACGAGGAAAGGCTGAAGGACTTGGGGTTGTTTTCGTTGGAGAGAAGGAGGAGGAGAGGTGACTTAATAGAGACATACAAGATAATCAGAGGGTTAGATAGGGTGGATAGTGAGAGTCTTTTTCCTCGGATGATGATGGCAAACACGAGGGGACATGGCTTGAAGTTGAGGGGTGAAAGATATAGGACAGATGTCAGAGGAAGTTTCTTTACGCAGAGAGTAGTAGGGGCGTGGAACGCCCTGCCTGCAACAGTAGTAGACTCGCCAACTTTAAGGGCATTTAAGTGGTCATTGGATAGACATATGGATGAAAATGGAATAGTGTAGGTCAGATAATCGGCGCAACATCGAGGGCAGAAGGGCCTGTACTGCGCTGTAATGTTCTAATATCTAATAATGTTGAATTATACATGATTTGGTCGTCCGAATTTCCCTATGTCCTGCAAAAGGAATGTCATGTGCTAACCTTAATAATCCCTGGAGAAATTTACTACCACTACTTTTTCAACAACTGCCCAGTCTTCTTCCGCAGGTCTATGAGGCAGTCTCCAGTTGCTCCTCAAAACCCCGTTTGCCACATAAAAACCTCGGGAAGTCTTTCACCTTTGCTTCTGACAGAATCATCTCTGCTACTTCGTATATCTCTGGGTCAGCTTGCTGTAATGCTATGTTAGAAGATCTATTAAACATCTCATTTGGATTATCCAAATAAGATTTCAGATAATTGGCTATCGCTTTGTGATTCCACTTTTACCTCTGGCAATGGATTCTGTTTAGCCAATACTATAGTGTCTACACACGCAAGAAATATTCCTGGAAATTGTTCCTGTAATTACTTCCTTTCCCTAACATCACTTGGCTCGTTCGTAATTCGAGGAGAAACTAATACTTTTAATCAGACCAAGTTATTTCCTCGGAGTAGATCAATTCTTTCGACAGGCATACTGTGAACAGCTCATTCAGTTACCATCCGTTATTAAGACACATAGGGAGGGGTCATTTGCGCAAGACAATTCCAAAATTCCACCACCCTTTATGTCTGACAATCCACACTCAAAACCTTGGTAAAGTGAATTTTGAAGTGTCACCGTTGCTGGGATCTTGCTGTGCACAGCCTGCCTGCAGAATTCGCTGCATTGTGATAGTGACAGCATTTTAGAAGTGATTTTATTGGGTGTAAAGCTCTCCTAACGACCTGGAATTAAAGTCCTGAGTTGGAAGCCTGTATTATTCCCCAATAATGCTGTGTTTTAGGCTGTGGGCTGAATTTGACAGTGAAATATAACACCGGGGGTGCCATTTGAATTTACATTTTCAGGGATGGTAACGTGGATTTCTCTCCAGCCTTTCTATGGGAGAGGGGATGGGGGTCACCAGACTTCGTGTGTTTTTACAATGAGGCAGAAGCAGATGCAGAGAGACACTGAGAAATAGAGAGAGAAAGAGAGAGAGACGGTATCTTGATTTTCAGTTAAATTAAATGCTGACCCAATGATATGGTTTTGGCACATTCATCTCAGTTTAAAGAGACAATTTCACAGTATCTGGGAACAGAATAGAGCTTATTGCTGAAAATGTCTGTCTGTAAATTGCAGTGAAGTTTGGAGTGAAAAGTTTGTCGGTTGACAGGAAGCAGCTCCTTGTCCTGTCTCTGTTGAGAGCTGGCTCTGTTGCCTGGATTAACAGAACAACGGGCAGGTCCTCAGCTCCAAAAACACTGTCTCACATCTCCAATCACTTCCTATTCGATGGCTCTCTGTCAGGGAATGTGGCTGTAAGATGGGGAGTCACAGAGTTTGTGTTATGCCAGTGAGTGATATTTGTTCAAAAATGCCTTGCTTTGTTTGAATCAATTTTATTCCTCTTATTCCCAAGAACATATATATACATATATATATCGTTGTAAAATTCATTTCTATACACAGAAAAGAAGACTGTGCTTTAGGGGCTGATAGAAAAAGAAAATGCTGGAAATCGTCAGTGTTTCCAGCACGGTTTTTATTTCAGATTTCCAACACCCGCAGTATTTTGATTTTGTGTTTTCGGGTGTCTGTGGGTTTTTTCTACCAGAAGGGAGGAGGCTGGAAGGACCTCCGAAGGAAATAGTTTGGGAATCTCCAGAGCAATCAATGTAATCCCGTAGATTTCCCTCTCTCCATCTCTGCCTGCAATTTGTTCCCTGCACCTTCCTCCTTGTTCCAAGCTCTGTTTCTTCGCATCGCTAAATCCCTATCTCTGTATCTCTCAACATCCTTTCTATCTCTGCCGCTCTCTACAGTCTCACAAGTTTCCCTTTTCACTCTCTTTCTGCAACTCTCTGCATTTTTATCTATCTCTCTGTCCATTTCTCTCTCTCAGTTCCACATCTCCTTTCCTGCACGATTATCTCTGCTTCCTCAACCTCCTCACCGAGACACCCCTCTCTATTCTGAATCTCCATCTTCCTTTGTATCTCTGCCCCGTGACATCTTTCAGTCTCTGTATCTCTCTCTTTATCTAGGATATTTCTCAATACCTGTTTCTGACTCCCAGACTCTTTTTCATTCCCAATCTCTCTCTCCATTTGTTTCTCTTCTCTGTCGATCAGTCAGTTCTGTCCTAATCCATGGATCATTTCTTTCTGTGTCTCTGTCACTCTGTCTGGGTCGGCATTTGAACTCGCAGCCTTGGTGTAGTACAGCGTGATTGTGAACTTGGATGCTGTTTTCCATCTCTCCTGGGTTTTGCTCCCATTTGAAGTAAAAAACAAGGGGAGATACGGAACAGGTGAATGATTAACAAACACCACCCCCTACCCCCTGCACCCTGGTTTATACCATTGGCATCAAATCCAAGTGTAACCCAGTGTTTCTTTGCCTCTCTGTGTATCTGCTCCCCGACTGTTGATGCCTGTCTTCTTGTGGCTCGATGGGGAAAGCGACAGATCAGCCATGATCTAACATTGGTGGGACAGGCTCAAAGGTCTGAATGACCTCCCCTTGTCCCGGTGCCAGTCAGTATGTGTGTATTTGCGCTTGTCTCCCTCTGTTTGGTTCCCTGAAACTGATGGGGAGAACAGGTGAAACGCCTTTCTGCAGGGAGGGATGTGTCTGGGGCTGGGATCTTGCTGTGCATTAAAGGTTCTGAATGCCAGTTAGCCTCTGCAGGTCCTTGCTATAAGTCTGGCCCTGTGTTTGGCCAGACATTTCTTAAAAGTGCCAGGGGTCTGGGAGCCATTTGATAGAATTCCAGCTGCTTATACTGACTGGAATTAAAATGAATTACAGACTGTCAGGAGACGGAGCCACACCCAGGAAAGTGATGGAGGTTGGAATAACACGGGGGCGCGGGGGTGGTGTTGACTGGGACGGGCATTACACAAGGCACAGGCGGAGGACGCTGTTCATGGGGGAGGTGATACAGGGTGGGAATAAGTGAGAGAGGGGCTTTCACGGGACAGGGAGGGTATTCAGAAAGGAGGGGTGTTTACTGTGGGGGCGGGGAGAATTAGAGGGCGGTATTCACAGAGGAAATCAGTTATGTTAAAAATGGGAGGGGGAGGATTCTCCAAGTTTAAAATGGGAGGGGGCGGTGGGGATTCATCATGTTGAAAATGGGAGGGGGAAGAATTACATGGGGGGGCTGGTCACAGGATCGGTATTAGATGGGAGTCTATTCCTGGGGGTATTTAGATAGGGGCGGAGTATGTTCTTGGGGTCTGTAGACGAAGGGTAGTTAGATGAGGGGTCTGTAGAGGAGGGGCATTTACATGAGGAGTCTAGAGACGAGGGGTGTTTAGATGGAGGGATTGTCGACGAGGGGTATTGAGATGGGGTGTCGGGTAGACTAGGGGTATTTAGATGGGGGTCTGTTCTTGGGGTGAACTTTTCCTGGGGGGATAGTTTGTGGGGAGGATATTTGGTGGGGGGCGGGGAATAATTTATCAGGAAGGGTAGTAGTGAGGCGGAAAATTTTGCGGGGGGTTTAAATTAGCAAGGGGAGGAATCAATTAGCGGTAAAGGATTAAATTTGCATGGGGAAACTAAATTAGTATTCAGGGGGATTTGAGGGTTTCTTAACAGGCGATATCAGATAGGGGTCTGTAGACGAGGGGTATTTAGATATGGGTCTGTTCACGGGTGGGCTATTTAGATGGGGATCTGTTCCTTTAGATGGGAGTCTGTTCCCATGGGCTATTTAAATGGGAGCCTTTTTCCGGGGTGGGGGTTATTTAGAAGGGAGTCAATTCCTGGGGAGGTATTTGGATGGGACGCTGCTCCCAGGGACTGGGGCATTTACATGGGTGACTGTTCCCGGAGGGAGAATTGAATTGGGGGTTGTTCCCGAGTGTGGGGTGAGGGGGGTATTTGTCTATTTAGATGGGTACCTGTCACGGGGCAGTGTGTATTTAGATGGGTTGTAGTTTAACGGGGAGGGGATAATTAGATGGGGTTTGTACATAGTCAGGGTGTTACATGGGGGTCAGTTAACGGGACGGGGAGGGTCTGTTCACAGGGATTTTCCTGGCAGGGATTATTGCAGTGGGAAACAAATTCTTCGGGTGATTAAAAATTGTGGTGGGAGAATTTGTGCGGTTCGGGGGAAATTGCGGGGATGGGGGGAATATTTTCTGTGGGAATAATTTTGGGGGGGAAATTTGATGAGTAAGGGGCGAAAGTTTTTTGGGGGAAATATTTTAGGGGTGATAATTGCTGGGGGTGGCGGTTAATTTGGGAGGCAAATTTTGTGGGGGGTGGATTCATTTGTGGTGGAATAAATTTCCATTGTAATAATTTGGTGGGGCGGGGGTATAATTTTTTGGTGGAGAATTTTGCGGATTTCTTCATTGGGGTAATTAGATGGGGGTCTGTCCAGAGGGGTTAAGGAGATGGTGATTGGGTCACAGGAGCTAATTAGATGGGGGTCTGTTCACACTGGGTAATTTGATGCAGGCCCGTTCACGGGGAGGGGTGCGTAATTAGCTAGGGGGTCTATTCACATTAGAGTAATTAGATGGGGATCTCTTTACCGGGGGTATTTTGATGGCTGTCTATTCACAGGGTATAATTCGATGAGGGCCTTTTCACAGGGGGTAATTAAATAGTGGTCTGTCAACGGGTCAGTGTAATTTAGTGTGGGTATCTGTTCACGAGGGGTAATTAGGTGGGGGTCTGTTCACGGAGGGCAATTAGATGGGGGTCTGCTCACTTGGGTAATTAGATAGTGGTCTGTTCACATGGGTCAATTAAGTAGGGAGTGTGTTTACGGTGGGGTAATTATCTGGGTGTCAGTTGCCTGGGGACGTTATTTTATGGGAATCTGTTCACAGGAGGTAATGATATGGGGGCCTTTTCACGGATGTAATAATATGTTTTTTTTGTCAGGCAGTAATTTGATGTAGGTCTGTTAACGGGGGTAATTAGAAGCGGGTGTGTTGACAGGGGGGTAATCAGTTGGGGATCTGTTCATGGGCGTTTGATTAGATGGGGGTCTGTTCACGGAGGTAATTAGATAGTGGTATGGTCAAAGGGGCGTAGTTAGGTAGGTGCTCTGTTCCCAGTGGGGCAATTAAATGGGATGTCTGTTCACGTGGGGCGAGTGGGGGGGGTTGTAATTTGTTGGGGTTTGTTCGCAGCGAGTAATTAGATGGGGGCCTTTTCTCAGGGTGTAATTATTTGGGGGTCTGCTCGCAAGGGGTAAACATTTGGGTGGTTGTTCAAAGAGGGAGAACTGGGTGGGGGCCTGTTCACAGGGGTAAATAGATAGGGAGTGTCTGCAAACGGGATAAATAGATGGAGGGCTGTTCATGGGGAGGCGGCATTTTTAGGAGAAGAATTTGTGGGGCGAGTAATTGCAGGGGAAATCTGCGAGGTGGGGAATTAGATGGGGTCTGTTCACAGGGGCTAATGAGGGAAGGAGCCTGTTCAAAGGTGTGTTTCTGGCGTCGGGGGTGGGCGGGGAATTGCGGGGTGAGGATGTTGCAAGGGGAAATGCAGAGGCGGCTTTGCTGGGGTGGGTGTGGGTGTGGGGCGGGCGTCACTGTAGTAGGATGAAAGAAATCTGGAAAGAGAGAGGGAAAGCCAGAAAGAGCCAAAGACATGGAGAAAGAGACAGAAAAAGCCAAATTGATAGAGAAAATACAGAAGGGAAATAGAGAAATGGCAGAAGAGAAATAGAGTACAGTTAGAAGAGAACAAGCGCAAAAACAGAAGAGAAATAGAGAACATACAGCAAGAGACAGAAAAGACAGCAAGAGACAGAAAAACAAAAACATCAAGAGATGGAAAAGACCGAAAAAAGAGAAAGAAGGAGAAAAGATCGATAAAAGTGGAGGGTAGAAAGTCAAGGGAATAAGTGGAGGGGAAAAAAGGGAGGCAAAAAACGGTAATGGGATAAAAGCTGAGGGAAAGGGACAGTGACACATAGAACTTTCAGGCACCAGAGAGACAGATCGAAAGCCAGTGAGAGAGAAAGACACACAAGGAATCACCCAGAGAAAATCACAAATAAAGAGTGAGAAACCGAGAGAGAGGGTGAGAGAGATTGAGAGAGGGAGAGAGAGAGACAGAGACAGGGAGAGAGAGATAGAGAGAGAGAGAGCTAGAGAGAGATTGATTGTGATCCAAAGATTTTGAGAGAGAGAGGGAATTTGAGAGAGAGAGATTTTGAAGGAAAGAGAGATTTTCAAGGACAGATATTTTGAGGGAGAGAGATTTTGAGAGAGGGTGAGGGAGAGAGAGAGATTGAGAGGGAGAGAGAGAAGTTTTGAGGGAAAGAGAGGTTTTAAGGGAGAGAGATTTTGAGAGAGAGAGCGAGAGAGAGAGAAAGAACGATTTTGAGAGAGAGAGAGATTCTGAAAGAGAGAGCGATTTTGAGAGAGATTGACAGAGGGACAGATTGAGCAATTGAGAAGAAATTGAGAGAGAGGCAGATTGAATGATTGAGAGTGTGAGTGTGAGAGCGAGAGACATTTTGAAAGAGTGATTGAGAGACAGAGGGAAAGAGAGACAGAGCGCGATAAACAGAGAGTGCGACAGTGTCAAAGAGGGGTAAAGTTAGAGAGAGGGAATAATGATGAGATGCTCACCATCCCAAATGGTCTACGCTCCATCGTTGGACTTACATCGTCCCTCCATCAGCTCTCCCATGGGGAGAATATCCTGGACCTGGTGCATTCGGTCGAAAATTGGGAAAAGGGTCAGGACTGCGACTGGGATGCAGGCTGGACACACACACACACGCACACACAAACAGACACACACCCACACAGTAATCAGCTTGTAATTCACCCGGGCACAGATACAGACAGACTCTGTCACATAAACTCACCTTCAGACACCAGCCGCATGGAAAGAAAGAATGGTGACTGTCACTTAAACACCCAGTCAACCCAAATAACAGCTCATCCACCCAGCTCTCAGCTTTATCCAGCTGGACATTCCCCCCGAGGTATAGGTCAGTCCAAGGTGAATGTCTGTGTAAACAGGGAATGAGGGAGGGATATTCCAGCCGATGTCCCAAGTTGATCATTCCAGACAGAATCTGCCTGTCTGTCGGTGTCTCTCCTTCCGCCAGAAACCTAATTAACAGAGCAGGAATACTGCTGGAATTAAAAAAAAAACTGGAGGAATCAGTTTGGATGATCATTTAACACAAATTACATTAAATGTCTTTCACTATTCACCTCCAGTTTACAAAAAGTTCAGAAAAGTGCTACCTTGCAATTCTGGCAAAGTGTTTTTGTTTGAGAAACCTGTTTGCAGTTTGAGGAATAGACAGTTTTTAGTAAGATATTCAAATCCACTTGTGTGACAAACCCTGGAACTAGAGCCAAGTTAATGATGCAGCCAAGAGAACGTTTACAACTGGTGACATTTCATACAACAATTGTGTCCCATATTTACAGTACTCAATGATTGCTATACTTTATTTAATGTTGTTGTATTTGTGCTTTAGCCTATTAACAATCGAAAAAAAATTCTTAACATTTACCAATTTAATGTTACAAGGGTTTTCAAAATTGGAAAATGGCAATTTAACACAAATTGTATGAAATATCTTTCACTTTTCACCTCCAGTTTACAGAAAGTTCAGCGATAAAGACCTCCACATTCTGACCGAGTTTTTGCTGCTGCAATAAAGTGTCACATGTTTGCCTTTGTTTCCTGACTGTTTCTTTCCTCTGCCCTCCTGGGGGATTCAGTGGGATTTTGTTCATAGCTTGTCCAAATTCAGGAGCTACCAGCGACTCTGCAGCTGCTGTCCTGGAGATATAAATTGCATTCAAAGTCCTTCCCTCAGTTCGGAAACATGAGGAGAGTCTGTTTCCATCAGCAGAGGGGGCCAGGAAGCAGAAAGCACAGATCGAAAATGATTGGCTATCTTCGAACAGCAGGTAACATGGGGAGTGAAACAAATAGGGAGGGAGCTATTATGGTCTGGAATTCGCTGGCAGGTTGGTGAAAACAGATTCATTATTAACTTACGAAAGATGATTCGATCAACACTTCAATTCCTCTTACTTATAGTCGAGAAGATATCAGCACAGAAAGAGAAGAGAGAGAGACAGAAAGATGTCATAAATTTAGTGATGAAGAACTCAACACAACTTAATTAGAGATTATTTTCAAAATGATTGTTTGAAATTCATTTGAAGCTGTTGTTTTATTTATGCATTACCTTTAATCTCTCAAATTATTTTCAAAACAGGAACCAGTTTAATGTTACAAGTATTTGCACAGTGGAAATTAGCCAGTTAATACAAATTGTATTGACATTCTTTTATGAGGTATCTCAAGTTTACATTAAGTAAATTCCTTAAACATTTGGTAACGTTTAAACTCTCAGGAACATAATCTCCTCATCAGCAATGGCTCAGCATCTGCATCTGCTGGTGCCCCGGTCTCTCTGCTGTTTCTGCTCCTCTCACAACTCCATCTTCTGATGTTCCTGTCTCACTGCAGTTTTGGCCAGCTCCCACCATCTCCAGCTGCTGGTGTCCCTGTCTCACTGCAGTAATTGCCCACCTCTCATCATCTACACCGAATGGTGTCTCGATTTCACTGCATTTACTGCCCCCAGCATCATATCTATCAGCTAGTGTCCCTGTCTCACTGCAGTTACTGCCGCTCTCACCATCTCCATCTGCTGGCGTCTCTGTCCCACTGCAGTTACTGTCCCTCTCACCATATCCATCTGCTGGAGTCCCTGTTGGATTGCAGTTACTGTCTCCTCTCATCATCTCCAACTGCTGGTGTCCATGACTCACTGCAGTTACTGCCTCTCTCATGATCTGCATCTGCTGGTGGCCCAGTCTCACTGCAGTTACTGCCCCTCTCACCATCTCCATCTGCTGGTGGCCCAGTCTCACTGCAGCTGCTGCCCCCTCTCCAAATCACAATCACGGTGATTTGCAGCTTTGACCATTTTTCTGTTGGTCCAGGGTTTAGTTGTTAGCAGCTGAGCTTTTTTATTTGTGAGGACTTCTTGATAAACCATTCATGAATCTTGTGCCTGACATGTCCCACTTCAATTGACCAGATTGTTGATAATATATAATCATAGAATCAGATTTAAAATCATTTCAGGGCTCAGTATTGTGAATATAAAAATACTATTTTGACCTGTGGGGAGTGCAGAGACTGAAATAGGAAATGGAATTTAGTTCCTGTGTTTGAAACCCTTCAGCTATGATTTCACTAATTTAACGATGAGATTGAGAGAGTATTTTACTGCCTTCTTCAGTTCCTGTCAGAATTTAGTCTGGATTACAACGGAAATACATGTGTTGCTGCAGGAACTGAGAAGCTGCAGCATCTTTGCTGTGCGTTCCATGATGAAACAAGGGTCAGCGTTGGAGGAATAATACTGAACATCTGCAATTCACGCATAAATGTTATACACAGCCTGTGTCACCCATAACAGTACAAAACTGCCGGATATAGCGAAGAATAAAATAATTGATTTTCTGCGATTTTCCATCTGTGGGTCTTTGTGATTCCTTCCATTTCTGTGACCCCGGAATCCCCTGCGGACTTTACTGGCCAATAAAATACACATTGTGCAGCAAAATCAGAAAGACCAGCACACAAGCGGTTAAAATAAAGGGAAGTAATTCAAATGCTCCCTATGTGGGGGAAGTAAAGAAACTCGGTTTATAAACATAACTAATGGGAACATTATCAGCCATGTACTCTTGTTCCAGTGTAAAGTACCTGGGGAGAGACTCGAAACAGCCCAGCACCCTCACTGTTCCTACAACCACAGCCGCCGTTTTCTTGCGGCAATATTTTGCTTTCAATTTCTTACAACAAATGACCACAAATAGTTCAAAGGTGAAAGTGACTGTGAGCCAGATAGAAGCACCTGTCGCTGCAGAAAACAGAACGGAAATTAGACTACACACAGGAGTAATTCTCAGGAATGAATCTGGGAAGCAAATGACACCAATTCAGTGCAATATGGGATAAGTGATAACGACCAGGAGATCAGCCACTGCCATTCCCATTGGGTAGACAGTGATACATTTGGAGAGACCGAATTTTTCTCGGGACAGGATCACAATTGCCAACAAGTTAACAGGAAGAGACAGAAAAGGAATCAGAGAAATTATTGATCAGCCCTGGAGACAAAGCAGCCGTTTGACAGGATTTGGGCTGGATTTTCCAGTTTCATTGCTGCATCAAACAGTGAAAACTGGTTCATTGACCTGGGCATTGATTTGCCACAACGAAATGTTTGAACATAATTATGAATAATTAATTGGCAAATTGATACAGAAAGTGAATAAAGTAGCACCGGATCTTCTGGAAGAACTGAGTGAGGATGCAGTACCAGTGAGTAAATGAGAAGGGGATTTACAGAGATGGAATCCAATAGGTTAAATGGGAATTTGTCTCCAGACTATTGGTTGGGAAGGGATGGGGAGAACGGGATGTGCAGCTGGTTTGTTGCTCTGGGTTCAGAGAACCGATAGGGACAGTTACCAAATGGGAAACGATTGAAAACTGCAGAGCTGAGTTTGAGTGCTTATATCAGCTATTATCTAGAATGGCAGAGCAGGCTCAATGCACTGAATGGTCTCCCCCTTCTCCTATTTTCCTATAATCCTATCAGATTGGACCAGAAATCTGGAGGTGTAGCTAGTAAATGAAATTGGGAGAGCGAGAAGGGAAAGCACGTGTTGCAGCCGGAGGGG
The DNA here is from genome assembly GCF_036365525.1 of Heterodontus francisci. Lineage (NCBI taxonomy): Eukaryota > Metazoa > Chordata > Chondrichthyes > Heterodontiformes > Heterodontidae > Heterodontus > Heterodontus francisci. The sequence continues at coordinate 85,915 of NW_027141982.1, read as the reverse complement.
AAACTGGAGCAGATGGTTTGGGAAAGTGGATAAACTGAAGACATGGATGAGGAGACTGAGGATTGAATACAGTGAGAGGAGAGGCTGAGATTCACAGGGAGAGACTGCAGCAGAGTGCTAGAGGAAATCTAATCTATCGATCCCAGTAACAGAACTCAATTAATATATTCAAACAATAATCCCTGTGGTTACTGGTGTTGGAGAACAGCTCATTGATTATTCAATGTAGTCAATACATTTAGTTTTTAAGGCAAGTAATTATAACTTTTGATACATTATTGATATCAGCCTCGCTCTTTCTTCAATTTAGCAGTCACAGAGACTTTAAAGTGCTGTATTCAAATAATGAAATACCATCAGTGAAGAACTGACTCTCTGATGTTTAATCATGTAGTAAGTAAGGAATAAGAAATTTCTACAAAACAAAATGAGCACCTGACAGAAATAAACACAGAATGATCAGGTCCAACAGTAAAATGAACACAATCTGACAACAGACATCTTCAATTTACAGTTTATCTCACGAATAGGTCTGGAGGTTCCATCACCTTATGATCATGAATTATTCACACTGCTACTTCTTCCTCATTCTCTTTATATCTGCTTATCTCTTTCCCTCGGTTTCATTCTCCCTGCTCCTTTTATCCTTCACTATCTGTCTGGAGTACTCACACCCTGAAAACTATTACTTTATGCCACTTTTCACATATGATTAATTCCTAAAGTTCTGCACCTGTGTTCTGTTCAGCAGCTCCGTGTTCAACGATTCTATTATCAGAGTTAGTTTGGTCAATTCTGAAATCTTTGTGAATAATTTAATGCGTCTACAGAATACGCAAGTCTCCATCTGTTCATCCACACTCTTCACTTGATCTACAATGCATGCAATGAACTGCATCGAAAGCTTCTTTCAGGCAAACTTCACAATCACTGAAATTTCTTCTCCTGGAATTATAAAGTACACCGTTAGGATGTGGGATTGTTTAATTAATAAAACATCAACTTCACCGCTGCAGCTGATAATCTACAGATAATGGAAAGACCCTTGATTCCAACTGATAGAGTGTAAACCAATAAAACATCACATCAATACTTTCTCTTTTACAATGTACTCCACTTGAGAGTGAAGGCTCCACAGTGAAGACGAGCTGTGAAAGAATCGTAGCGAACTCAGCTCAGTGGCCAGACCTCTAAAGCAGCGTCAAACACACATAGAATGAAATAATACTTATAACAGTGATAACCAATAAATACACTGGATTCCCAATTAAATTGAACCATGTTGTTGGGGAGGGAGGACGTTGTGCTGTCCCCGTAACACTGACACCGTGAGATGTCTCATGATCAATCACAGAAAAAAGATACATAAAAATATTACAGGACCGGTTAGTTCCGCACAAAACTGTTTAAAGCTCCTGATGGTCTGATTCTTCATCCTAACCGAGACACATGATTTGAATACATTCAATACACGGAATAATCCAGTACCAATGCCAGGGTTATGCAGACCAATACCAGACAAGACATAATACAAATCCTACAAGATTGAAGGAGTAGACAATGAGGAGATTACATCAATAAATTGCTGCAAAAGAACAGGAGGCTGTGTAAACCACACAGAGATAAATAATACCGAGTATAGCAGCATAGTTAATATCGATTTACACTATTAACAGCTGAGATATAGGCTTACCAGGAGCTCCAGTTGCAGCAGGTACAGGATAATGAATGCGTTCTAACTGATATATTGATGGAAAGCCCATTTCTCTACGAAGCAGAGTTATGTTAGCCTGAAACCCACAACTCCAGCAGGCACTCTGAGCTGATCCATTCCAATAGGTCCTGCGATATATAGGGAAGAAGTGTCCACTGAAACGGTTATACCCCTGATCATTGCTATAGGTTGCACTCACCTGAACAAACACATTACATCAGCAGCATCGATTCTGATGTAAATAATGTAGTGGATAAAACACGATTATTTCAATATCAATGACATTGACTAAGTTCGATCTCTTTCGGGAATAAACCTGAAATCTGTACTCACACTGGACTGTTGGAAAATTATGAGTGGTGTCATTTGCATTTTCCATATTATTGTATTGACGGTGTTCAGTCCTGGCGTTTCTATTGTAAATGTAACTAAACTGTCTGCAGTGGACATGAATCCAGGGACAAAACCAATTCCGCTTCACTCTTTTCCTTCCTGTTCCCACTTAAAATGTAAACTTTGAGTCTGATTCGGGACACGTTCAGGGTTGCAGCCGAGAAACTACTGTAGGTGGTATTAGGGGGCAGGCACGATCTTCTTCCACTGGGGAGAAAGTCACATAGTGTTGTACTCATGTACTTTTCTGTACCTTTTCTAATGTCCCCACATCCTTCTTAAAGTGTGGTATCCAGAATGTGACACAATATTCCAGTTGAGGTGAAAGCAGTGTTTTACAAAGGTCCATCATATCTTCCCTATGTACTCAATGCATCTATATATAAATCCCAGGACCCTTTATGCTTTTTAACCACTTCCTGTACCTGCCCTGCCACCTTCAGTGCCTGGTGTGTAAATACCCCCTAGCTCTGTCTGTTCCTTCATCCATGTTAGAGTTGTACCCTTTAGTTTAGATTTCCCCTCCTCATTCATCCTGTCTGTGGAGGCGAAAGATGTGGGCATGGTTCTGAATGAATACATTGCATCTTTCTTTACAAAAGAGTGCATGCCACAGACATTGTAGTCAAAGAGAAGGATATTGTAATATTCTATGGGATAGACATAGTGAGGTAGGAAATATTAAGGGATTTAGCATCTTTGAAAACTGATAATTCACAAGACTCAGACTGTTAAGGTGAGCAAGGAAGGATGTAGCAGAGACTTTGACAATCATTTTAGAATCCCCTCTGTGTTTTTCTTTCTCTCTCACACACACTCTGTCTATCTCCCTCTCTCTCTGTCCCGCTACCTCTCTCTGTCTGCCTCTCCCTCTTTCCCTGCATCTGTCTGTCTTTCTCTCTCTTTTTCCCTCCCTCTCTATTTCTCTTTGTTCTCTGTGATCATTTTAAGGTACCACATCACTGGGACATTTATTTCACAGACTGATTCTTCACCAATGTAAGGTTATTGCTGCAAACGTGACAGAGACACAGACATGGAGACAGTGAGATACACAGTACTATACAAGAGTGAATAATTCTCTTGGTCCCACTGTGTACTGTACGTGTACAGGCACTGACACTGTATTAAATTTTTTTCCGGGATCTGGGCATCACTGACAAGACCAGCATTTATTGCCTAATTTCCCCGAGAAGGTGGCGATAAGCTGCTCCCCTCATGACCCTCCTAGTTCCCCGCACAAAAAAATACAGTCAAGCTCGTCTGACAAGATCTTCACTTAACAAATCCATGCTGATTGTACTTGATGAATCTGCACCTTTCTAAATGATGACTTATGCTTTTTACCAGAATATTTCCTGATAATGTGCCCTCCCCTGTGGTTAGGCTGAGTGGCCTGTAATTTCTGAGTCTATCCCCTTTTCACTTTTTAATCGATGGTACAATGGTTAGCAGTCCTCCAGTCCTCTGGCACCACACCTGTAACCAGAGAGAATTGGAAAATGATGGTCAGAGCCTCAAATATTTCCTCTCTTGCTTGTCTGTACTATCTGAGCCTGGTGAATTATGAGCTTTCAAAGATGCTAAACCCCTTAATATTTCCTCACATGCTCTTTTGTGAAGATAGATGTAAAATATTCGCTGAGAACCATGCCCACATCTTCCGCCTCGACAGGCAGCAAGAATGAGGAGGGGTGGTGTAAACTAGAAGGTACAAATCTAAAGTAGGTGCTGGTGGAATAATGAACGCAAAAAAGTTAGCATGAAATTACAGCAGGGACATTGCTCCTCATCTCCCTCTCTGGTTCTTTTACCAATTATCTAAAATCTGTAACCTCTGGTTTCTGACTCTCCTGTCACTGAAAACATTTTCTACTTATTTGCTCGATCAGAATCCCTCATGAGTTTGAACTGTGAACAATTGATCAGACTGTGGGTTCTATTGTTGAAGGGAATGGGGCAGATCATTATGTCATACGTCCCAAGGCCAGCTTGAAGATTAATCATGTGAGGTTAGTGTGTGATGCAGGCTATGAGTTACTGGAAATATGTGATTGGGGAATCGCTGATTTCGGACACCCTAAGTTGAACAGGCGAAGCGGCAGGAGGGAGAGAGGATAGAAAGTGAGCGAAAGGTAGAACTCCTGGTGGGGAATCGAAGTCGAGGAAGAGGCAGACAGTCTGCATACTACCCAGAGACGCGTGTTGGTAATTCACCTGATCTATTGATCAAGTTATTTAATTTAATTTAATGCTTCTATATTAATAAAGTGACCACCCAAACAAGGCAGAGTTTTCCTTCAATCGGTTATTGAGTTGAGTGGGTATATACTCTCAAGAGTGTAGCGGAATTAATGGTGAACTCATCGAAATGTATAAAATTCTGAGATGACTTGATAAGGTAGTTGGGAGAGGCTGTTTCCTGTTGGCTAGAGAGTAGAAAACTATGAGTTCACAGTATCAGTATAAGGAGTTAGCCATTTCAGACTGAGATCAGAAGAAATCTCTTTGTTCAGTGGGTTTTAAATCTTTGGAATTCTCTCCCCCATCGATATGTGGTTGCTGTCATTGAGTATATCCAAGATTGAGATAGAGAGATTTTTGTATACGACGGTAGTAAGAGGTTTGAGGATAGGGCGGGTGTTGGTGTAGTTTGACCAACCAAGATATTATTGGCTGGCGAAGTGAGCTCGAGTGGCAAAATTTCCGTACTCCTTGTCCGAACTGTTAACTGCTTAAAAATCCAACAAAGGAGGACACAGAGAAGCTTTCCTTCATGTGCAAAACCTCCAGCATTGATCAGGGAACCATAACTCCTTTCATTATCTCTGGAGGCCAGTGCTGATTGTACAGCAATCTAGCCTGTTTGACCACTTCTCCAGTTGTGTGATGGAGAATAATTCTCGACAGGCTGAGAGGTACAGAAGTGTGAGAGAGAGTATTCCTGAATTTATCTTATACAGCATGAAACCAATACAGTACCATAAACTGATAGAGCTTCTTAATTGAATGTTGCAATTTAATGTTTTGAGTTGTTGTATTAGTTTGAGATACTGTTTCAGTGAGAGGGTCTGCATCAGTCTGCATATGGCAGTATGTGATGGAGGGCTGTTTGGTTGGATGGGCTGCGTTGGTCAGAGGGGCTGTACGGTCGGAGCGACTGTGTCAGCCGCATTGCATCTATTCGAGCGGCTGTATTGATTGCGGTGGCTGTATTGGTTGAAGCGAATGCATCACTTGGAAGGATGTGACAATAGCAGGGGCTGTAACATATGGAGAGGAGGTACCATTTGTGGGGCTGTATTATTTAAGCATTCTTTTGCTTTAATGTGTTGCAATAGTTTGAGTTGCAACATTAAATTAAGAAGTTCTATCAGTTTATGGTACTGTATTGGTTTCATGCTGTATAAGATAAATTCAGGAATACTCACTAGCAATTAACCCAACTGATCACTTAATTGAATGTCCACAGTTAAAGTGGACAGGCAAATCCCAGATTGCAGTACAGCAACACTGAGAAAGCAACCCTAAAATTTGGAGTTTAATCACTGAATGGTCACAGTCGAGTGACTAACATCTCTGAAACAAAATGAGATCGAGATATGGGATTGATGTTATTAGTAAGGACAATCTTACTGATGGGAGAATACAGCTTCTAATTTTCATTAGTTTATTGTATTGCTATTCGTTTGTGGGTGTTGCTGGCAAGGCCGCCATTTATTGCCCTTGAACTGAGTTTCAGACGGCAGTTAGGAATCAACAACATTGCTGTCGGTCTGGAGTCCCACGTAGGCCAGGTCAGGTAAGCACGGCAGATTTCTTTCCTTGAAAGACGTTAGTGAACCAGATCGGTTTTACAGCATGTTCCATGGCCATGATTAGCTTTTTTTAAAATTGCAGATTTCTTTTTTATTATTTATATTCAAATTTCACTATTTGCGTTTGGATTCGAATCCATGCCTCTAGAACATTAAACTGGGTTCTGGATTACCAGTCCAGTAACATTACCATTACGCCACCGCCTCCCCCTTTGTGATTAACGTATGTGACCAGAATTGTTGACTCCTTAGAGTTTTCCAATTCAAGCTCAGAAATAAATACAGTCTACCACAACACAGACTGAACGTGATGCCATAAATGGCTCATTAAATTTTAAAAAATAATATTGTTTGAGCAATGTTACAACCTCACTATCCGAGTGTGAATGACACAGGGTATAAGTGACAGTCTCTGCGAATGCATCGCCTCGGAGCCTATACAGAGAGATTGCCTGCAGTACAAAGTGACACATCATTTCACACACAGAAAACGCTGAAAATAATTGACAGCATCCAGAAAGTATATTATATGATCATTGCCGTCATTGGTGTTCCTGGTAAGTGACTATCACCATTGGTGTTATGCACATCTGCATGTCAGCTGGTCTCTCGTTTTACTCTGTGACAGATATTGCTACATGCTGATCTATTGGTCACCATTATACAAATACATGATATCATTTCCTAACATCAAATGACTTGAATTAATTCTGCTGTTTTATAAACTTCTCTCAACTGATAATAAACCTCTGCCTGTAACTGTGAAACTCTCGAAATTGTTAAGTTGTTTTATTTAATGGAATATAGTGTAATTTTGGATTAGACTTCAGTGAAGGAAACACTCTGAGTTCAGTTATTAGTGGAAGTGCCAGTCTGTGTATAATTGTACTGAGAGTGTGGTCCCCTACTGGAGTGGAATAAATGATTACAGTGACCATGCATCACTGGGAGTATCTGTCACTTCGAAGTACTGAGTCTGAGTCACTACCCGGTGTGGAACACCAGATCCCAGTGGCCATGTATTTCTGGGAGTACTGTGGAATTGGCCTGAGAATGGGTCACTAAGTGGAATGCAAGAAGCCGGTTCTGCTTTGAGAGTTATGTTTTACATGACTGCAATCTCCAGGACAGTGATATGTCTCTGTGTTTAACGAATGCAAAATGTAGCAAAGGAAGGATTTTCTCTGTTGGTTGAAGATGTTTTGTAATATATGTATAAAGTGAAATGTACTGATATTTCTCTTTTTCATATTGAACTGCTCCAAACTAACCGATATCTACCATTCACAGACAGTTAAACAGCAGGACAGCACTGTTATATGATTCACATCCTCTGTTGATGACTTATTCATATCCTGAGTACAGGTGCTGTAAAAATTTTGCATGTCTTCCTGCTTATTGATCTCCCTCCCCCAACATAATTCTGAGAACCTGTAGGCAATGACTATTACATTTTATTATCTATGTTTGACACAGGATGAAAATTGGTCTGTGGTTATTGAATCGTCCACTTCTGTAACTGATTAAGGGTTTCCAGATCAGCCCTTTCCACTACTCAGAGCCTTTCGAGGTGTAGCCTAACCCAGTCTCCTTAACTCAGTGATGTGTGTCCCGACGAGGAAAAAACAACAATAGCTGAGGAACATATAAATTAGGGTTTCGCAATAGAGATCAGTCAAAGGTGATAAATAATAGCTTTAGTAAACTGTTAATGATGAAATACATATTACATTTCTCCCAGTTCTGTAATCATTTAATCGGAAACAATTGCACCAAGGTTCTATACTAATATATCAGCTAAGGTTTCCTTTTCAATTCCATTGCTCTAGAAGTGAACTGCAGTATTTTGTTTGCATTTGTATCGCCCTGATAGATGATTTTTCAACCTGTACCCTTGAATCGCTTTGTCCCTGTACCCCGTTCAGTTGCTTACTTTTCAAATAATAATTGAAAACCTTATTCATCCAACTAAACTTCAGCTGTACTGAAATTAATTTGACAGCAAAATGACCAGTGTTCAAGTTTATTAATTATTATTAGCAATGTCTTCAGTTATGTTGTTACATTCATCCTCTATATTAATGGTACTCTCAATTTGGATTTGCTTTCAAATTTTGAAATTGGGCATCTGCTTCCCGAGTACAGAACATTTATGGAAATGGTGAACACTGGCGATAATTCTTGTGGAACACCACTTCACACCTTCCACCAATCGGAGGAAATACCTTTAACGTTCACTCCCTGTGTTCTATTTTTTTGTAGCCAGCATGCTGTCCCTTAACTCCGTCTCCGACACCCCCCTTCCTTTCCGTGATTTCCCTACTTCCGTTTCAGGGGATTCGCTGTCTACCAATTTCTACGATAATTCCAACGATTCCCACAGCTACCTTGATTATGCTTCCCCACAAACCCACTTCCTGGAAAGACTCTGTTGCATTCACTCAGTCTCTTCACGTCCGTCCCATCTGTTCTGACGATGCTGCCATCCACACCAGTGCTTCTGAAATGCCTTCATTTTTCCTCAGCCAAGCATTCCTCTCCACTATGGTTAACATGCCCCTGACAGAGTCTATCCCCTCTCTAACATTACTGCCTTCACTCTTTTCCCTCCCTACCCGAACCACCATATTGCCACTGACACCTAACCTCCATCCTAGCAGAAACCTCATTCAGTGCATCATCATCTAATATTTATGCCATATTCAGCTAATTCCATAACCACACACATTGTGCTGCCCTCGTAAAACATCGTCTCGTGGGACACCTGGATCCACTCATCAATCACTTCCAAAATCAACTCCTCGTCCCCTCGCAGATTCCAGTGCAAGCATAGGAGAAACAATTCATATTCCTTTATCTCCCTTCTGACTACTGTCCAAAGCCCCAAACACACTTCCCAGGTAAAACTGTGATTTTCTTGTACTTCCTTCAATTTAGTAACAGTATTTTCTGATCACGATGGAGTTGCCCGGCTACTGGGAGAGTTGCAAACGCAGACAAAGAATTTATTTACCTGGACTCATCCGTTCATCTTGCAAACATAACGCTGCGCATTTGGTCAACTGTCATTTCAATTCTGCATCCCATTCGCACTCTCTTCTCTCTTGCCTCGACTCAAAGAACATAGAACATAGAACGTAGAACAGGACAGCACAGTACAGGCCCTTCGGCCCACGATGTTGTGCCGTTCGTTTAACCTACTCGAGGATCAAACTAACTACCTAGCCTTCATTTCACTATCATTCATGTACCTATCCAAGAGTCGCTTAAATGCCCCTAATGTATCTGCTTCTACTGCCACCGCTGGCAGTGCATTCCACGCACCCACCACTCTCTGTGTAAAGAACCTACCTCTGAGATCTCCCCGAAACTTTCCTCCAATCACCTTAAAATTATGCCCCCTGGTGATAGCCCTTTACACACTGGGAAAAAGTATCTGCCTATCCACTCTATCTATGCCTCTCATCATATTGTACCCCTCTATCAAGTCACCTCTCATCCTTCTTCACTCCAATGAGAAAAGCCCTAGCTCCCTCAATCATTCTTCGTAGGACATGCCCTCCAGTCCAGGTAGCATCCTGGTAAATCTCCTCTGCACCCTCTCTAAAGCTTCCAATTCCTTCCTATAATGAGGCGACCAGAACTGAACACAATATTCTAAGTGTGGTCCAACCAGGGCCTTACCTCGCAGCTCTTAAACTCAATCCCCCTGTTAATGAAAGCCAACACACCATACGCCTTCTTAACAACCCTATCAACCTGGGTGGCAACTTTGAGCGATCTATGGACATGGACCCCAAGATCCCTCTGTTCCTCCACACTACCAAGAATCCTGTCTTTAAGCCTGTATTCCGCATTCAAATTCGACCTTCCAAAATGAATCACTTCACACTTTTGCAGGTTGAACTCCATCTACACTTGTCAGCCCAGCTCTGCATCCTGTCAATGTCCCGTTGCAACCTACAACAGGCTTCCACACTATCCACAACTCCAGCAACCTTCGTGTCATCGGCAAACTTGCTAACCCAGCCTTCCACTTCCTCATCTAAGTCATTTATAAAAATCACGAAGAGCAGAGGTCCCAGAACAGATCTTTGTGGAACACCACTGGTCACCGAGCTCCATGCTGAATACTTTCCATCTACTACCACCCTCTGACTTCTATGAGCCAGCCAATTTTGTATCCAGACAGCCAACTTTCCCTGTATTCCATGCCTCCTTACTTTCTGAATCAGCCTACCATGGGGAACCTTATCAAACGCCTTGCTGAAATCTATATACAGCACATCTACTGCTCTTCCTTCATCAATGTGTTTTGTCTCATCTTCAAAGAATTCAATAAGGCTTGTGAGGCATGACCTGCCCCTTACAAAGCCATGCTGACTGTCTCTAATCAAACCCCCCGAACAGCAGACTCATTCACCCGCCTCCAGCATTCTCCCTCTACCTGGACCCCTCCCCCTGGCATCTTACCCGCTCTTGATCTCTTCATTGAAAACTGTCGGCGAGACATTGGTCATCTCAATTTCTCTGCCCACCTCACTCACTCTAACCTGTCCCCCTCTGAACCTGAGGCACTGCGTTCTCTCAGGTCTAACTCCGACATGGTCATCAAACCTGCAGACAAGGGTGGTGCTGTTGTCGTATGGCGTACCGACCTCTACCTTGCAGAAGCTCAACGCCAACTCACGGACAATTCTACCAACCTCCCTCTGGACCATGACCCCACCACCGAACATCAAGCCACCATCCAAAGGACTGTCACTGACCTCATCTCTTCTGGAGATCTTCCCTCTACAGCTTCCAACCTCATAGTCCCACAACCCCGGACAGCCCGCTTCTACCTCCTTCCCAATATCTACAAAAGGGTCTGTCCGGCAGACACTGAACGTATTACTTCCTATCTAGACTCTGTCATTTCTCCGCTGGTCCAGTCTCTTCCCACCTACATCTGTGACTCTTCTGACGCACTACGTCATTTTGACAATTTCCAGTTTCCTGGTCCCAACCGCCTCCTCTTCACTATGGACGTCCAATCGCTCTACACCTCCATCCCCCACCAGGATGGTTTGAGGGCTCTCTGCTTCTTCCTGGAACAGATGCCCAACCAGTCCCCATCCACCACCACCCTCCTCCGCCTGGCTGAACTTGTTCTCACCTTGAACAACTTCTCCTTCAACTCCATGCACTTCCTTCAAGAAAAAGGTGTCGCTATGGGTACCCGCATGGGTCCTAGTTATGCCTGTATTTTTGTGGGATGTGTCGAGCATTCTTTGTTCCAGTCCTACTCAGGCCCCCTCCCCCAACTCTTTTTCCGGTACATTGATGACTGTATCGGTGCCATTTCCTGCTCACGCCCCGAACTGGAAAACTTTATCAACTTTGCTTCCAATTTCCACCCTTCTCTCACCTTTACATGGTCCATCTCTGACACTTCCCTTCCCTTCCTCGACTTCTCTGTCGCCATCTCTGGTGATAGGCTGTCTACTAATATCCATTATAAGCCCACCGACTCCCACAGCTACCTCGACTACACTTCTTCACACCCTACCTCCTGTAAGGACTCTATTCCATTCTCCCAGTTTCACCGTCTCCGACGCATCTGCTCTGATGATGCCACCTTCCATGACGGTGCTTCTGATATGACCTCCTTTTTCCTCAACCGAGGAATTCCCCCCACTGTGGTTGACAGGGCCCTCAACCGTGTCCGGCCCATTCCCCACACCTCTACCCTCACCCCTTCCCCTCCCTCCCAGAACCATGACAGGGTTCCCCTTGTCCTCACTTTTCACCCCATCAGCCTCCATATCCAAAGGATCATCCTCCGCCATTTCCGCCACCTCCAGCATTATGCCACTACCAGTGGCATCTTCCCCTCCCTTCCCCTGTCAGCATTCCGAAGGGATCGTTCCCTCCACGGCACCCTGGTCCACTCCTCCATTACCCCCACCACCTCGTCCCCGTCCCATGGCACCTTCCCCTGCTATCGCAGGAGGTGTAATACCTGCCCATTTACATCCTCTCTCCTCACTATCCCAGGCCCCAAACACTCCTTTCAGGTGAAGCAGCGATTTACTTGTACTTCTTTCAATGTAGTATACTGTATTCGCTGCTCACAGTGTGGTCTCCTCTACATTGGGGAGACCAAGCACAGACTGGGTTACCACTGTGCGGAACATCTCCACTCAGTGCATAAGCAGGACACTGAGCTTCCGGTTGCTTGCCATTTCAACACTCCCCCCTGCTCTCATGCTCACATCTCTGTCCTGGGATTGCTGCAGTGTTCCAGTGAACATCAACGCAAGCTCGAGGAACAGCATCTCATCTACCGATTAGGCACACTACAACCTGCCGGACTGAACATTGAGTTCAATAATTTCAGAACATGACAGCCCCCCATTTTACTTTCATTTTTAGTTATTTTTTCTTCCTTTTTTTTTACATTCTTTTTTACATTTTTTGCAATCTTTTTTTTTTGCATTTATTTCATTTCATTTTCGATGTGTTCAGTTTGCTTACCCACTGTTTTTTTTCATGTATGCACTTGCTGCTGTTCAATATTCAGTGTATTAACACCTAATCTGTACTAATTCTTTGTCTTTCAACACACCATTAACATATTGTTTGCCTTTGCTCCGAGACCTTTTCGTCAGCTATATGGCCTGGTCCAATCTAGACCTCCTTTGTTATCTCTTGCCCCACCCCTACTTCACTTGCTTATAACTATGACTTTTCTAATATTTGTCAGTTCCGAAGAAGGGTCACTGACCTGAAACGCTAACTCTGCTTCTCTTTTCACAGATGCTGCCAGGCCTGCTGAGTGATTCCAGCATTTCTTGTTTTTATGTCTCTAATCAAACCATGCTTTTCCAAATAATCATAAATCCTGTCTCTCAGAATCCGTTCCAATAATTTGCCCACTACCGACGTAAGACTGACTGGTCCATAATTCACAGGGTTTTCCCTACTCCCTTTCTTGAACAAGGGAACAACATTTGGCACTCTCCAATCATCCGGTACTACTCCAGTGGACAGTGAAGACGCAAAGATCATCGCCAAAGGCGCAGCAATCTCTACCCTCGCTTCCCGTAATATCCTTGGGTATATCCCGTCTGGCCCCGGGGACTTATCTGTCCTCATATCATTCAAAATTTCCAGCACATCCTCACTCTTAACCTCAACCTGTTCGAGCATATCAGAATGTTCCACGCTGTCCTCACAAACGACCAGGTCCATCTGACTAGTGAATACTGAAGCAAAGTATTCATTTAGGACCTCCCCTACCTCCTCCGACTCCAGGCACAAGTTCCCTCCACTATCCCTGATCGGCATTACCCTCACTATGGCTATCCCCTTGTTCTTCACATAACTGTAGAACGCCTTGAGATTTTCCTTAATCCTACCCGCCAAGACTTTTTCATGTCCCCTTCTAGCTCTCCTAAGTCCATTCTTCAGTTCCTTCCTGGCTACCTTGTAACCCTCTAGAGCCCTGTCTGATCCTTGCATCCACAAACTTAAGTAAGCTTCCTTCTTCCTCTTGACTAGCTGATCCACATCTCTTGCCATCCAAGGTTCCTTCACCCTACCATCCCTTCCCTGCCTCATCGGGACAAACCTATCCAGCAGTCGCAGCAAGTGCTCCCTAAACAACCTCCACATTTCTGTCATTAATTTCCCTGAGAACATCTGTTTCCAATTTATGCTCCCCAGTTCCTCCCTAATAGCATTGTAATTCCCCCTCCCCCAATTAAATATTTCCCCATCCCGTCTGCTCCTGTCCCTCTCCATGACTATAGTAAAGGTCAGGGAGTTGTGATGACTATCACCGAAATGCTCTCCCACCGAGCGATCTGACACCTTGCCTGGTTCGTTGCCAAGCACCAAGTCCAACATAGTCTCCCCTCTATTCGGCCTATCTGCATATTGAGTCTGGAAACCTTCCTGGCCACACCTGACAAAAACTGCTCCATCCAAACTATTTGCACTAAGGAAGTTGAAGTCACCCATGACAACAACCCTGTTACTTCTGCACATTTCGAAAATCTGCCTCCCAATCTGTTCCTGCTTGTCTCTGTTGCTATTGGGGGTTCTATAGAATACTCCCAACAAAGTGGCTGCTCCTTTCCTGTTTCTGTCTTCCATGCATAATGACTCGGTGGACAAACTCTCCTCGATGACCTCCCTTTCTGCAGCTGTGATACTATCCCTGATTAGCAAGGCCTCTCCCCACCTCTTTTACTTCCCTCCCTATTCCTTTTGAAACATCTAAACCCCGGAACATCCAACATCCATTCCTGCCCCTGTGATATCCACGTCTCCGTAATGACCACAACATCATAGCTCCAAGTACTGATCCATGCTCTAAGTTCATCACCCTTATTCCTGACACTCCTTGCGTTAAAATAGACACACTTCAACCCAACATACTGGCTGCAACTTTGCCCTGTCAACTGTCTAACCTTCCTCACAGACTCTCTGCACTCGGTATCTGCCTGTTCAACAGCTACCCCATCCAGTGATCCTGAGCTCCACTTCCCATCCCCCTGCCAAACTAATTTAAACCCTCCCGAAGAGCTCTAGCAAACGTCCCGCCCAGGATATTGGTGCCCCTCCATTTCAGATGCAACCCGTCCTTCTTGCACAGGTCCCACCTTCCCCAGAAGGTTTCCCAATGATCCACATATCTGAATCCCTTCCTCCTACACCAGTTCTGTAACCACGTGTTCAGCTGCACTCGCTCCCTGTTTCTAGCCTCACTAGCACGTGGCACCGGTAACAATACTGAGATTACTACGCTGCTCGTCCTGCCTTTCAGCTTCCAACCTCACTCCCTATGTTCGATTTTCAGGTCCTCATCCCTTTTCCTAGCTATGTCATTGGTACCGATATGTACCACGACCTCTGGCTGCTCCCTCTCCCCCTTAAGAATCCTGTAGACATGATCCGAGACATCCCTGACCCTGGCAGCCGGGAGGCAACATACCATCCGGGAGTCTCGTTCGCGACCACAGAATCTCCTGTCTGTTTCTCTAACCATTGAATCTCCTATCACTATCACTCTCCTATTCTCCCCCCTTCCCTTCAGAGCCACTGAGCCAGGCTCAGTGCCAGAGACCTGGCCACTCTGGCTTTCCTCTTGTAGGTCGACCCCCCAACCATATCCAAAACGGTATACGCATTATTGAGGGGAACGGCCACAGGGGATCACTGCACTGTGCGCCTATTCCCTTTCCCTCCCCTGACTGTCATCCAGCTACCTTTATCCTGTACCTTAGGTGTCACTACTTCCCTATAACTGCTCGCTATCACCCCCTCAGCATCCTGAATGATCCGAAGTTCATCCAGCTCAAGCTCCAGTTCCCTAACGCAGTCTGCGAGGAGCTGGAGTTGGCTGCACTTCTCACAGGCGAAGTCAGCAGGGGCACAAGTGGTGACCCTCACCTCCCACATCCTGCAAGAGGAGCATGCAACTGTCCTAGCTTCCATCCCCTCTGCACTAAATTGACAACAGAGATTAAAAAAAGGGAAAACCTTACCTTACCAAACCCTCCACACAAGAGTCCTTTTTTTGGTTAGAGGAGGAGGATGGGTGGGAAACACTACACGTGTAGTGTTTCGGGTTTAGCCACTGACCGAATAAATAGGTTTACTTACCCAGCGGTCCCCTTGTCCGCCGAAACAAAAGGTAAGTTATTTTAAACTGAAACTCACCTTCCCAGCTGTCACCTCGCTCGCACTATCGCTGCTTCCAACGAAACTCAATGAAGAACAGTGCTGACATTTTCTTTTTCAATTAGTCATTTTATTTTCTGTCGGACTTAACAGTAAGATTACATTTCAGCCTATAATCAGTGTTCCCACTTTCTTGGATGGTCTTTGCTGGTAATGGTAGATCGCTACACCAGAATCACTGGGAGTGGCGGGGGCATGAGCTGATTCTTGGGGTGTTGATCCCTATTGCAATACACCGAGAAAGCTGGTCCACATCCCATGCTTTACCTACAATCCTCTGTCACTTTTCCTGGCCACTGGAGCCCTTTCCTCGTTGCCACATTACTCATGCACCACTTTATTTATTTATTATTCTGTCACCATTTACACCTCCTCTGGACCGATTCCCTTTATTCTTGATTCTCCAGTGCGCCTTATAACATCACCCCTTTTGTCATTGAAACAATCCTTTCCTCCACACGATTCCTTTGTGCTTTCCTCCCCCTTTAGCAGATTTTTTCACTGGCTTTATCATTGCTTTAAAACTGTTAATCTCCAATATCTTCCAGTTCTGATGAAAGCCTATCAGTCTGAAAATTTAACTTTGTTCTTCTCTGCACAGATGCTACCTGACGGGTTGAGTGTTTTCAAAATTGTCTGTTCTTCTGATTTACAGCTTTTCAGCGTTATTATTTGCTCAAACGCTTAGGCCTGAATATTAGCAGGGGTGAGTGCCATAGTGAGGGTGGACTTCCATTTTTAATTCCAATGGCTGCCTCCTTTATCCTTGACAGGTGCCCTGTCCTGAAGTCTGCCTGATTGACAGGCTGAGCTTTCAGTCGGGCTGGGAGGACAATGGAGCAAGCATATAGATCAGGTCAGTGCAACTGCTGACCAGGAGGTATGGCGGGGAGTGGGTGGCTTCTTGATATCAGAGCAGCTCAATCACTAACTCCATACCTGGAGAGAGTAGTGACATCTCCAATTACTGGGCTATCAATCACCAACTCCTGGAAGGGGTCGCATATCCTCGAATGTGTTCCGAGTCCCGGGAGGATAAGTCGGTGGAGGGGGAGTGTCTGGTCTACAGCTAAATGTATGCGTCTCCTCTGCTGAACATCGCCCCATGTCTAGTTATGTGGAATGGTCGGGCGGAGTGTCTGATTCAAGACATGATTGGGGACCTGACAACCTGGGCTTCCACACACAAGAAGATGGACTGATCCCAGGAGCAGGTATCCGAACCCAGATGTGGTTTCAATCCAGGGTGGAGATCTCATCGTGAGGGGATCCAATCATTGGTCTGGTGTGGAAATTGTCACCTGTCACAACTCCGTCAAACCTGGAATTTGGTATCAGGTTGAGAATTTTAAACTTTAAACTCTGACCGCCCTTAAACTGACTCATTTGATGCTAATGCCCTGCTGTTCCTGTCTGGGCCAGACATGGAGAATGTTTGATTAGCTAATATCCAGTCTCATTCCCTTCTCTTTCTTGTAGTTAATTTATTGGCGATTGTGATCCTGTCTGGGGGAAAGTGCAAACTCTCCACCTGCACCACTCGCTATCTGGTGGCTATGACAATGGCGGATCTACTGGTCATTATCACTGAGATCACAATGATCTGGATCATTAATTATTATTTTCTGGGATCTTTCCGCAACATCACCCATGTGTGTAGTGTTATCGGTGTTCTTTCTTGTGCAGCTGCAGACTGTTCTGTCTGTTTCACCGTCACTTTCTCCTTTGATCGATTTATTGCCATTTGTTGCCAGAAGCTGAAAACAAAATACTGCCCCGAGAAAGTTGCAGTCGTGGTTCTTGCAACAACTTGCCTACTGCTTTGTTCAAAAAACGTCCCATTCTACTTTATATTTGAATCTAGAGAGATAATTGATATTATATCACGGTTGTGTTATCCAAAGAAAAGTTATTTTACCGAGCCTGGATGGATGGCATTTGCCTGTTTTGATAATGTTTTAACACCATTGCTCCCATATGTGTTAATTCTGTCGTTCAACTCTCTGACAGTCAAACAAGTCTTAGTGGCTAGTCAAGTCCGTAAGGGACTGACGAGTCACAGCAAGGCGGAGAATTGCAGTGATGCAGAGATGGTGAGCAGAAGGAAGTCTGTCATTTTACTGTTTACCCTATCTGGCAGCTTCATACTCCTGTGTTTGGTAATTGTTATAGAATTCTTATATCATATCATTTCAGGAAAAGAGCCCGGATATTACATCAATTCTGAATATATATTTGAACACGTTGGAGATATGCTGCGGAATTTAAGTTGCTGCTCAAACACATTTATATTTGGGGCAACTCAGTCGAAGTTCAGAGAGCAGTTCAAGAGTGTGGTGAAATATCCGGTTACATCAATTGTTCAATTAATTAACAAACAAAACAACTGAGAGCAGCCCAGAGCTGTTCCCAGTCCATGAATGTTATATTTAGGCCCATTGGGCAAGACTTGACCGAAAGCTGGATGACCCGAAATGCACGAGCATTTGTGCGGTTTGGCGGGTGGGGTGCCACAATCGTCAGAGCAGCAGGGCGGCAGTCAAGAGATTACCGGCAGCTAGATGAATGAAAATACATTGGCGGGCGCTGGAAGAGGGTCACACACGCCAAAGAGCAAAGGGGCTGCTGGCCAGAGTTGACCAACGGCTGGATTACATAAAATAGACCTGCAGTGGGAGGCGGGGAGAGTGTTCAGGAGGTTGTCGCACATGCCAAAGAGCAGCGGGGCAGAAGGCAACAAGTGACCGACAGCTAGATTAACCGAAATGCTATCTCACCAGGGATGTTGATGAATAACGCACGTCAAGGAGCAGTTGGGTGGTGGCAAGGAGTGAGCTATGGATGACCAGAAGGAAGGGGGCAGGAGGAATTTCAGAGCATCTTTGCAGGACAGGACGCAAAGTGATAATATATGCTTAGAGTAGCTGGGCAAGGTTAATATACTTAATGAGTACTTTGTACCAGTGTTCATTAAGGAAATTAAACCTGACACAATGTCAGCAGAAGCTGAGATAGTAGAGACATGGATAGGATGGAAATTCGGAGGGGGAAGGAACTAAAAATGTAGCCTTTGCTAAAGGTAGATATTTCAAAAGGTCCTGGTAAGCTTCCATTCCATGCTGCTAATGGAGCGGCAATGGAGAAAGCAGTAACATTTGCCATAATCTTCCCTGGATATCAATGAGATGCCAAAGGATGGGCGGCACAGTGGCGCAGTGGTTAGCACCGCAACCTCACAGTTCCAGCGACCCGGATTCAATTCTGGCTACTGCCTGTGTGGAGTTTGCAAGTTCTCCCTCTGTCTGTGTGGATTTCCGTTGGGTACTCCGGTTTCCTCCCACCACCAAAAGACTTGCAGGTTGATAGGTAAATTGGCCATTATAAATTGCTCCTAATATCGGTAGGTGGTAGCAGAATATAGTGACAGTTGGGGATGTGGTATGAATATGGGATTAGAGTAGTATTAGTATAAATGGGTGGTTGTTGGTCGGCACAGAGTCGGTGGGCCGAAGGACCTGTTTCAGTGCTGTATCTCTAAATAAAATAGAAAATAAAAATGAAAAAAGATTTGGGAGTGGCAGAAGTGATATCCTTATTCTGGAACAAAAACAAGAAAAGAGTTCCGAAGAAGGGTCACTGACCCGAAACGTTAACTCTGCTTCTCTTTCCACAGATGCTGCCAGACCTGCTGAGTGAATCCGGCATTTCTTGTTTTTGTTTCAGATTTCCAGCATCCGCAGTATTTTGCTTTTATCCTTATTCTGGAAACTGTGTTAGTACAAACCTAACACTTAACGGCCAGTAAGTTCAGCATCAGTGTTGGATAAGCTTTTTGAAACAATAATCAGGAAAAATAATAGCAAACACAGGTTTGAGTTAATTAAGGATGGCCAGTACGGATTTGTAAAAGGCTTGATTAATCTAATTGTATTAATAATGATGCAACAGAGGAGGTTGATGAAGGGCATGCAGTGAATGTTGTGTTCTGGATTTTAAGAAACTATTTGATAAGTTACCAGATGAAAATGCTGGTGAACCGATTTAGGCTCATGAATAATAGAGCCAGTGCATAACTCAAGAAAAATTGGATTCAGGGCAAAAAAACAACAAATCATATAAATCTTTGTTTTTTTCCGACTGTAGAATGGTAGACAGCAGTGTTCTCCAAGGGTCAGTGCTGGGACCACTGCGTTTGTACTATATATAAATGCTGGTTCTTGGAATACCGAATAGAATCTCAGAATTTGACAATGACACCAAACCTGGAGGTGTGGCAAAGAGTGAGGATGATATAAACCGGCTCAAATAGGGTACAGATAGACGAAGAGAGTGGGCAGATATGTGGCAGATGGAATTTAATGCTGAAGCATGTGAGGTTTTGCATTTTGGCAGAAAGAATAGGTCGAGACAATATATGCATACTTGATGGCGCAGTTTCTAAAGCATGTGTAGGAACCTGAGTGTGCAGGTGAATAAACCTTTGAGTGTAGCAGGACATATTGAAGCAGTAGTTATTGGAGCATATGGGGGATCATAAATAGAGACATTGAATACAGAATCAGGGAAGTTATAATGAACTTCAATTAAGTTCGGGTTCGGCACTGAACTGGATTATTGCGACCAGTTCTGGTCACCACCCTTCAGGAAGGATGTGAGCATCCCTGAGAGGGTGCATGAGAAATTTCCCAGAATGGTTCCCTGGATGGCTGATTTTCGTCACAAAGTTAAGTTGTAAAATCTAGGTTTGTTATCCTTAGAAGAAAGGAATTTGAGAGGTGATTTAGTAGCAGTGCACCAGATTATGACAGGTTTAGCTAAGTTAGACAAGGAAAAACTGTTCTCATTAGCAAATGACACAAGGAATAAGGGACACAGATTGAAATATTTGTGGAAGAGATGCAGGGGGGATATGAGGAAGAACTTATTTGTGCAGAGGGTGGTAACGACCTGGCACTCACTGCCAATAAGCGTGGTGGAAGTGGAGACAATCAATGACTTCAAGAGAAAATTGGATGGACACTTGAGGGAAATAGACTTTCAGGGCTATTGGATCAACCGAGGAATGGGACTGGCTACATAGCTGCAAGGAGAACTAGTATAGACTTCTCAACTCAACTCAACTCAATTCAGCTCAACTCAACTCATTCAAAATAATTCTGCATATGAACCTCAAGTATTGGAAGCTGCAGGGCTGCGGACCAAATGCTGGAAGGTGGGATTAGAATAGGTGGATCGTGTTCTGGTCAGCACTGTCACGATGGGACAAGTGGCCTCTTTCTGTGCCTTAAACCTTCTCTGATTCGATGATTCTGTATGACAAATGACTCTTTGAATCTGTGACTGTATTTCTCAAATTCTGCAATATCACCCAATAAAAAAGCAACAACGTGCATCATGACGATCTCTGAGAGCTTCCCTTTATGACAACAGTAAAAGATTGAGGGATCTGTTTTAAGTTAAACACAACCAATTTTCAGCAAGGCATATCTCACCGAGAGTTCCACTGCTCTGAAGTATCATTAAGGATCGTTAAGGCCATAAATGCATTTCTTTTTTTTTAGTTTCCATAGTTTTCCTTCTGCCTCTGCTGCCTCATTACGTGGTTTCAGAAGTACGTAACTCTGAAAAGAATCCCCCTGCAGATACGTGGTTTTCATGCGGATTGAACTACACTTCCTTAAATACGTGGCCAAAAGAGCTAAAAAAGGATTGTCAAGATTAGTTTTCTAGCTGTGGGAGAGTCCACTCTATCATCTGTACCACAGAGTCACTCTTCAAAACCCCTCCCAAATAGCCATGCGTTAGCCTCCTAGGTCCCATTTGCAAGGATTTTTCAGTTGAAATCCATCTGTGTGCTAATGCTGTCTGTTTCGTACATGGTACCCCAGAATAAACATCAAACTCTGCAACGCTCTAACTGCTTTTGGTTTGCCTCTCTTATTGGTTTATCCCCAAATTCATTGACAGCCACCAAAAACTTACAGTTATGAGAGCGTCTGCTTCTAATTCTATTGCGAGACTGTTCTTCAGTCTTCATTTCATTGTGTACTCTGTTCAAACGGCCTCCACTTGCACTTTGATATCCTTCAAGACGACTACTGTAAGATCTCTCCCCAGACTATTCGAGACTCTTTCTCCAGTACATGTTCATTTCCTGAGGCAAATGTCATCTCCAGATCCAATATTAGAACTTGCACTACCCTTTCATACTCCCCACGCTTCCACCCCATTCTGCCAGTCAATGGATCTTGCCTCTTGACCATCATTCCGAGCATTCAACCAATCTTGATGATTACTTTGTGTCTGCCTTCACTGAGGAAGATACAATAAATATCCAAGAATTTGAGATCCAAGGAATAAGGGAGAATAAGGAATGGAAGGACATTATTACCAGTAAGAAGAAATTGAGTGGTACGGTTCTATTTAAAATTAAGAAGTAATGGAGAAATTAAAGGGGCTGAAGGTTGATAAGTCCCCAGGACCTGATGTCCTACATGCCAGAGTGTTGTAAGAGGTAGCTATGGAGATAGTGCAAGCATTGGGGATCATTTGCCAACATTCTATACATTCTGGAGCGGTGCAGCAGATTGGGAGGTCAGAAATGTCACCCTACCAATTAAGAAGGGAGGGATCGAGAAAACAAGAGATTGCATAGCTGTTCGCCTTACATCAGTGGTTGGTATAATTCTAGGATCTATTGTGAAGGGTCTGATAAATGGAGACGCGGATAATAATAATCTGATCGGGCATAGTCAACATGGAGTTATGAAAGGAAAATCATGCTTTATGAAGCTGTTTGTGTTTTTTGAGGATATTACTAACAGAATTCACAGAGGGGAGTCAGTGGGCTTGGTATACTTGGATTTTCATAAGGCCTTTGATAAAGTCCCCCGCTGGAGGTTAGTTACAAAGTTAAAACACATGGAATAGGAGGTAATATACTGGGATAGATGAAGTATTGGTTAACAGGCAGAAAACAGAGAGTAGGAATCGATGTGTCATTCTCGCATTGGCAGGCTGTGACGAGTCCGGCACCACAGTGATCAGTGCTTGAGCCCCAGGTGTTCACAATATGTATCAATGCTTTGCATGTGGGAATCAAATATAGCATTTTCAAGTTCACGATTACCCCTTGTGGGAATGTGTGGTGTGTGGAAGATGCAAAGCGGCTTCAAGGGATTTTGAAAGACTTAGTGAGTGGACAAAAACGTGGCAGATGGAATATAATATAGAAAAATGTGAAGTTATCCACTTTGGTAGGAGGAATAGATGTGCAGAGTATTTCTTAAATTGTAAGCGATTCTGACCTCTAGATGTACAAAGGGTGTCCTTGTCAATAAGTCACGGAAAGCTATCATGCAGTTGCAGCAAGCAATTAAGAAGGCTAATGGTATGTTAGCCTTTGTCCCAATCAGATTTGAGTACAGGAGTAGTGAAATCTTGCTTCAAGTGCATAGAACCTTAGTTATATCGCACCTGTAGTACTGTGTGCAATTTTGGTCTGTTTACCTTTGGAAGGGTGTTATTGTAATAAATGCAGTGCGACGAAAGTTCACCAGACTTGGTTACGGGATGGCGGGACGGTCCTATGAAGAGAGATTGGGGCAAATTGGCCTGCATTCTCCAGAGTTTCGAAGAATGAGAGGATGATCTCAGTGAAACCTACAAAATACTTGAAGGGTTAGACAGGGTAGGTGCAGCTAAGATGCTTCCCCTGGTTGAGGAGTCTAGAGCCAGGGGGCACTATTTCAAAATAAGGGGAAAGCCACTTAGGACAGAGATGAGGAGACATTTCTTCATTCAGAGGGTTGTGAATCTTTGGGATGTTTTATCCCAGAGGGCTATGGGCACTCAGTCATTGAGTGTGCTTAAAGCAGAGATTTACAGATTTCCAAATAGAAATGACAGAATGCTATACTGTGAGCTGATAATGTGGGACAAAGGCATTGAGGTTGGTGAACAGCAATGATCGTATTGAATGGCTGAGCAGGCTCGATGGGCAGAATGGCCTACTCTTGCTCCTCTGTTCCAACGTTCCTTTGGTTCTATTTAAAATTGCCAGTACTTTTTTTCTGCATGTCCCACAATGTCACATCCCTCAAATGGCTCGACCCTTCTGGAGTATACATCACCTGAGTACTGACTCGGTGCAAATGGTCTTTGGATGTGATAGCTCTGTCCTGTATGATAATCATCACTCACACTAAAACTCGGCATCACTTGTTTAACCGTATTCTACTCCTCAAAACCGTCATTAAAACATACATTTGTATTTGAGGCACAAAGCTGCTCAGATTCTGAGATTTTTGCAATTCATGAGGAATGACCCTGAATAATGCAATTGCCATGTGTGTTGACTAATGTCTTACCATCCTGACATATTACTTTACGAGGGCCTTGCCATTCCCAATGAATCTCTCTTTTATAGTATACTAAATTTCTTGAATTACTTTCTGTCTCAGTTGGCCTTATGTGTTGCCTCAGAGCTCTCAGAAATTTCACAGTAGGGCATGAGAGTGCCCCCGGCACTGTGAACATATTTCACACTTTTCACTGATTTCTTCTATTATCCTGGTATACTCCTCAAAAGTCACACCTGAATCCTTTAGCAGGGTTTTCATCTTTGACAAAAAGGCTGAGCAAATTTTCTATGTATGTTTAAAACACTTTGCTTGTTTTCTGTCTCTCTGCGAGTCTTTTTGCTTGACACTATTAACGTTTCTCTAACACTCTTACTACAAAAAAAATCAGTTCTTGTCATCATTCCCCGACTGTGTAAGGTGAAAATCCTTTGACTGTCCAAAATTAATTGACTCATCATGCGCCATATCAAGTTTGATGTGTGCATTTTTCATAGAAGCTTTGTTCAACAGTACCGGTATCCCACGTGAGACTACATTTGTGCTGATAAATTGACTGACTCAAGCGATTTGACATTGAATTGCAACTCTTTTTTGTGACTTCGATGTGTTGGCATTGCCAAATCTAACGCAACTAGTATTTCTATCTGCCTTAATCTTGAGTCGATCCTCACTATAGACTGAACCCAGATAGCATTTAAACTAATGTGCTCCACATGCTGTCGATATGCAAGAACTATCTAACACAGGGTTGTCCAACATCCGGCCCGCAGATGTATTTCAGAGAAGAGAAATGTCCCCTTTTCGCAGCTGACATGTTCAGCATGAGAGTAGTAACAGAGGTTTCACAACTTCGGACAGATTCAGGGTTTTCTGATTTTTTTTTAAAGGCCGAAAATCCCAAATATGTCCGTTGTTCAGTGACGCCTGTTCCTGATGTCAGGCACCTGTCAGCTGTGAAACACGGTCTGCGCTCCATCGCTAGACTCGAACATCTTCCCTCTATCAGCTCGTTCATGGGGAAAAGATCCTGGACAGGGGCATTGGGGTGGGAATTGGCGAAAAGGGTCAGGACTGGGACAGAGAGAGGAGGATTCAGGCTGGACTCACACACACACATACACACACACATAAACACACACACACACACACGCACACACACACACTGTAATCAGCTTGCAATTCACCTGGACACCGAGCTACAGACACTGAGACACAGGAGCTCACCTTGCAACACCAGCCTCATGGAAAGAAAGAATGGAGGCTGATGTTGTCCGAATATATCACAGAACCTGTCACTCAAAACAGCCAGTCCACCCAAAATACAGCTCATCCAACCAGCTCTCAGCTTCTTCCATCTGGACACTGCCTCCCAGGTATGGGACAGTCCAAGGTGAGTCTCTGTGTAAACAGGGAAAGGGGAACAGACTGATATTCCAGCCATATCCCAAATGGACCATTCCAGACAGAAACCTGTCTGTCTGTCACTTTCTCTCCACCAAAAACCGCATTGAAGAGCGGAAAAGCTGCTGTAACTTAAAACCTGGAGAAGCCGCTTTGGATAATGGCCATTTAACACTAATTGCATTAAATGTCTTTCACTAGTCACCTCCCGTCAGCAGAAAATTCAGAAAATGACTGAAAATGTATCACTGCAGTAATCTTGAAATTCTGACAGAGTTTTTGCTGGAGAGGCCGGTTTGACTGCAGTCTAAACAGGCAGTTTTTATTCAGTTTTTCAATTCCATTGTGTGACAAAGACTGAAACTAGAGCCAGGTTAATGATGCAGGCAAGAGAACGTTTACAACCGGTGACATTTCACACAATTCTCACCCATATTTACAGTTATATTTGTCAATGATTTCTTTGTACTGTATTTGATGCTGCTGTATTTATGTATTAGCCTGTAATCAATCGACAAAACCTTCTTAACATTTTCCAGTTTAACGTTACAAGGGTTTGCAAAGCTGGGAAATGGTCATTTAACACAAATGGTGTGAAAGATCTTCCTCGTTTCACCTCCAGTTTATATAATGTTCAGCGATAAAGAACTCCACACTCTGACAAAGAGTTTTTGCTGCTGCAATAAAGTGTCACTTGTTTCCAGGGTCCACAGTAACCTATTTCATTGGAACTAACCTAACTGTAACAAATCTGTTTCCTTCTTCATCTTGTAAACGAGCGTCAGTTCACCCTTAAATCTATCCTTCTCTGAAGTATAGAGTCCTGTCTCTTTCAGCATATCTTACAACAAAGTTGCTTCAAAGTGGAAATCTGTCTCTTTTGCCTATTTATTACAGTACCCACTAAACTTGCATTTTAATCACTCCGAGCCAATTTCAATCACTCCAACATTGTCGGCCATTCCCCTTTCTCTCTCACCCACACAGTCTTCTTTCGAGACTGGTAAACCACCTCTGCACTCTCTCCAAGAAGTTGACATACTTCCTAAACTGTGTGCCCAGGATCGAACACAGTATTGCAGTTGAGGCCTAACCAGCAGTTTGAATGAGGCAATTGATTTTAATACCTTGTCTTTTTTATGGGAAAAAAAATCATCATCTGCAGTAACAGGCTTGCTGATGCTTTTTGCTCTAATGTCCATGATCGGTAAAATCGTAGTTTTTTTACATTCTACTGCAAATATGTCCTTCAGTTTGGATGAGCTCACAGTTGTCAGGTGTGAACACGATGTGTCAATGGAATGGAATGGGGTATAATAAAATAATGTAGCTCGATTAGTGGGTACTCTGAGGTGGGAAAGGATCCAGGTTCCAATTCCAGCATCTATGCTGACATAGCTGATTGCACAGAGACCAGAAGGATGCAATGGCATTCACACACGTATGCACACTAACAGAAAAAAACCTTCAAAGAAGAGATATTTTGGGCCCTCCAATGGGAATGGTAAGGGGATGGGGTAGGGATATTCCAGCGAATATTGCAAATGGTTCATTACAGGACCCAATCTCTCTCTCCCTCTCCTCCCGAACCACCACCCCACGTCCACCATACCCACCCAACCCCCTCCAAGATCGCATTAACAACTGAATGTAAAACTGCTGCAATATAAAACCTGGCGCGGCCTGTTTGGAAAATGGCCATTTGATACAAATTGTATTAAATGCCTTTCAGTATTCACCTCCAGTTTACAGAACGTGCAGCTATAACTTGAAATTCTGGCAAAGTGTTTTTGCTGGCGCGGCCTGTTTGCAACAGTTTGAGGAACAGCCAGTTTTTATTCGATTTCTCAGTTCCTCCGGGTGACAATCCCTGAAATTACAGCCAGGTAAATGATGCAGCCAAGAAAACGTTTACAACGGATGACATTTCACAGAAAAGTTCTGACCCATATTTACTCGTTTATCGCTAAATGATTCGTTACTTGATGTTGTTGCATTTATGCAATAGCCGGTAATCATTCAAAATAATTTTCTCCACATTTACCACTGTAAAATTACAAGGGTTTTCAAAGTTGAAAAACAGCCATTTAGCACAAATTTTATGAAAGGTCTTTCACTTTTCAACTCCAGTGTACTTAAAGCTCAGCAATAACTACCTCGCGAATCTGGCAATGAGTTTTTGCTGCTGCAATAAAGTGCCACTTGTTTCACATTCCATCTTGACTCTTTCTTTCCTCTAATTTCCTGTTGGATTCAGAGGGATTTTGTTACTTGTTCATCACTGTTCAAATTCAGGAGCTACTAGCTGCTCTGCAGCGGCCCTGGATAAATAAATAGAATTCAAATTCTTTCACTCAGTTTGGATAAATGAGGGCAGTTTGTTTCCAGTAGCAGATAGGGTTCAGGAACCAGAGAGAACTGAATAAAAGTGAATAAAAATGAGAGAGCGATACGAGGAGAGAATCAGGGGAAATAATCCACCACATGTTGTTCTGGTCTGGAATGCACTGTCCGACAGGTTTGTGAAAGTTGATTTAATATCTATTTTCAAAAGACAATTTCATCAATACTTCAATTACTCTCATTAATAGTAGAGAAGATAACAGCACAAAAGGGGAAGTCAGATAAATAACTTTCCTTTCATTGCAGCAGCTTTTTCGGGAGCAGAGTGTGAGCGAGTGAGCAGCTGGGAAGGTCAGTTTGAAAGTAAATTTAATTTCCTTTTGTTTTTCGGCGGAGGCCAGGGGGCTGCTGGGTAAGTAAAACACCATATATTTGGGCGG
The DNA here is from genome assembly GCF_036365525.1 of Heterodontus francisci. Lineage (NCBI taxonomy): Eukaryota > Metazoa > Chordata > Chondrichthyes > Heterodontiformes > Heterodontidae > Heterodontus > Heterodontus francisci. The sequence continues at coordinate 57,711 of NW_027141982.1, read as the reverse complement.
TTTAAAATAACTTTCCTTGCATTGCAGCAGCTTTTTCGGGAGCGGAGTGTGAGCGAGTGAGCAGCTGGGAAGGTCAGTTTGAAAGTAAATTTAATTTCCTTTTGTTTTTCGGCGGAGGCCAGGGGGCTGCTGGGTAAGTAAAACACTATATATTTGGGCTGTTTAAAATAACTTTCCTTTCATTGCAGAAGCTTTTTCGGGAGCAGAGTGTGAGCGAGTGAGCAGCTGGGAAGGTCAGTTTGAAAGTAAATTTAATTTCCTTTTGTTTTTCGGCGGAGGCCAGGGGGCTGCTGGGTAAGTAAAACACTATATATTTGGGCGGTTTAAAATAACTTTCCTTTCATTGCAGCAGCTTTTTCGGGAGCAGAGTGTGAGCGAGTGAGCAGCTGGGAAGGTCAGTTTGAAAGTAAATTTAATTTCCTTTTGTTTTTCGGCGGAGGCCAGGGGGCTGCTGGGTAAGTAAAACACTATATATTTGGGCGGTTTCTGAACCCGAGACACCACACTTGTCGTGTCTCCCACCCGCCCTCCTCCTCTAACCAAAAAAAAAGGACTCGGTGGGGTGTTTATAAGGTAAGGCTTTTTCGATTTCTCTGGTTTTATTGTGATTGGTAAAAACTTTTCGTTCCTTTTTCATTTAACTAAGTTAAGCTTAAGATTAAAAATGGCAGGAGATCTCAGACCCGTGTCATGCTCCTCTTGCTCAATGTGGGAGCTCAGGGACATGGCTGATGTCCCTGACTCCTTCACGTGCAGGAAGTGTGTCCAACTGCAGCTCTTGTTAGACCGCATGACGGCTCTCGAACTGCGGATGGACTCACTTTGGAGCATGCGCGATGCTGAGGAGGTCGTGGATAGCACGTTTAGTGAATTGGTCACACCGCAGATTAGGATTGCTGAGGGAGAAAGGGAATGGGTGACCAAAAGGCAGAGAAAGAGCAGGAAGGCAGCGCAGGAGTCCCCTGCGGTCATCTCCCTCCAAAACAAGTATACCGTTTGGATACTGTTGAGGGAGATGGCTCACCAGGGGAAGGCAGCAGTAGCCAGGTCCATGGCACCGTGGCTGGCTCTGCTGTTCAGAAGGGCGGGAAAAAGAGTGGAAGCGCTATAGTCGTAGGGGATTCGATTGTAAGGGGAGTAGATAGGCGGTTCTGTGGTCGAAAACGAGGCTCCCGAATGGTATGTTGCCTCCCAGGTGCACGGGTCAGGGATGTCTCAGATCGGCTGCAGAATATTCTAAAGGGGGAGGGTGAACAGCCAGTTGTCATTGTGCACATAGGCACTAATGATATAGGTAAAAAACGGGATGAGGTCCTACAAGCAGAGTTTAGGGAGTTAGGAGCCAAGTTAAAAAGTAGGACCTCAGAGGTAGTAATCTCAGGATTACTACCAGTGCCACGTGATAGTCAGAGTAACAATGAAAGAATAGTCAGGATGAATGCGTGGCTTGAGAGATGGTGCAGGAAGGAGGGGTTCAGATTTTTGGGACATTGGGACCGGTTCTGGGGGAGGTGGGACTATTACAAATTGGATGGTCTACACCTGGGCCGGACTGGAACCAATGTCCTTGGAGGTGCTTTTGCTAACGCTGTTGGCGAGGGTTTAAACTAATGTGGCAGGGGGATGGGAACCAATTGAGGTCAGTTGACAGTACGGAGGTAGTAACAAAAGCCTGTAAGGAACTAGATAATGAAGTCAGTGTGACTAAGGGGAAGAGCAGGCAGGGAGCAGATGATGAATATAAAGGGACTGGTGGTCTGAGGTGCATTTGTTTTAATGCAAGAAGTGTAGTAGGTAAGGCAGATGAACTTAGGGCTTGGATTAGTACCTGGGAGTATGATGTTATTGCTATTACTGAGACTTGGTTGAGGGAAGGGCATGATTGGCAACTAAATATCCCAGGATATCGATGCTTCAGGCGGGATAGAGAGGGAGGTAAAAGGGGTGGAGGAGTTGCATTACTGGTCAAAGAGGATATCACAGCTGTGCTGAAGGAGGGCACTATGGAGGACTCGAGCAGTGAGGCAATATGGACAGAACTCAGAAATAGGAAGGGTGCGGTAACAATGTTGGGGCTGTACTACAGGCCTCCCAACAGCGAGCGTGAGATAGAGGTACAAATATGTAAACAGATTATGGAAAGATGTAGGAGCAACAGGGTGGTGGTGATAGGAGATTTTAATTTTCCCAACATTGACTGGGATTCGCTTAGTGTTAGAGGTCCAGGTGGAGCAGAATTTGTAAGGAGCATCCAGGAGGGTTTTCTAGAGCAGTATGTAAATAGTCCAACTCGGGAAGGGGCCATACTGGACCTGGTGTTGGGGAATGAGCCCGGCCAGGTTGCTGAAGTTTCAGTAGGGGACTACTTTGGGAATAGTGATCACAATTCCGTAAGCTTTAAAATACTCATGGACAAAGACGAGAGTGGTCCTAAAGGAAGAGTGCTAAATTGGGGTAAGGCCAACTATACCAAAATTCGGCAGGAGCTGGGAAATGTAGATTGGGAGCAGCTGTTTGAAGGTAAATCCACATGTGATATGTGGGAGGCTTTTAAAGAGAGGTTGATTAGCGTGCAGGAGAGACATGTTCCTCTGAAAATGAGGGATAGGAATGGCAAGATTAGGGAACCATGGATGATAGGTGAAATTGTGAGACTAGCTAAGAGGAAAAAGGAAGCATACATAAGGTCCAGGCGGCTGATGAAAGACGAAGCTTTGAAAGAATATCGGGAATGTAGGACCAATCTGAAACGAGGAATTAAGAGGGCTAAAAGGGGTCATGAAATATTTTTATCAAACAGGGTTAAGGAAAATCCCAAAGCCTTTTATTCATATATAAGGAGAAAGAGGGTAACGAGAGAAAGGATTGGCCCACTAAAGGACAAAGGAGGAATGTTATGCTTGGACTCAGAGAAAATGGGTGAGATTCTAAACGAGTACTTTGCATCGGTATTCACCGAGGAGAGGGACATGACGGATGTTGAGGTTAGGAACAGATGTTTGATTACTCTAGGTCAAGTCGGCATAAGGAGGGAGGAAGTGTTGGGTATTCTAAAGGGCATTAAGGTGGACATGACCCCAGGTCCGGATGGGATCTATCCCAGGTTACTGAGGGAAGCGAGAGAGGAAATAGCTGGGGCCTTAACAGATATCTTTGCAGCATCTTTAAACACGGGTGAGGTCCCGGAGGACTGGAGAATTGCTAATGTTGTCCCCTTGTTTAAGAAGGGTAGCAGGGATAATCCAGGTAATTATAGACCGGTGAGCCTGACGTCAGTGGTAGGGAAGCTGCTGGAGAAGATACTGAGGGATAGGATCTATTCCCATGTGGAAGAAAATGGGCTCATCAGTGATAGGCAACATGGTTTTGTGCAGGGAAGGTCATGTCTTACCAACTTAATAGAATTCTTTGAGGAAGTGACAAAGTTGATTGATGAGGGAAGGGCTGTCGATGTCATATACATGGACTTCAGTAAGGCGTTTGATAAGGTTCCCCATGGCAGGCTGATGGAGAAAGTGAAGGCGCTTGGGGTCCAAGGTGTACTAGCTAGATGGATAAAAACTGGCTGGGCAACAGGAGACAGAGAGTAGCAGTAGAAGGGAGTTTCTCAAAATGGAGACGTGTGACCAGTGGTGTTCCACAGGGATCCGTGCTGGGACCACTGTTGTTTGTGATATACATTAATGATTTGGAGGAAAGTATAGGTGGACTGATTGGCAAGTTTGCAGACGACACTAAGATTGGTGGAGTAGCAGATAGTGAAGGGGACTGTCAGAGAATACAGCAGAATCTTGATAGATTTGAGAGTTGGGCAGAGAAATGGCAGATGGAGTTCAATCAGGGCAAATGCGGGGTGATGCATTTTGGAAGATCCAATTCAAGAGTGAACTATACAGTAAATGGAAAAGTCCTGGGGAAAATTGATATCCAGAGAGATGTGGGTGTTCAGGTCCACTGTTCCCTGAATGTGGCAGCGCAGGTAAATAGAGTGGCCAAGAAGGCACACGGCATGCTTTCCTTCATCGGACGGGGCATTGAGTACAAGAGTTGGCAGGTCATGTTACAGTTGTACAGGACTTTGTTTCGGCCACATTTGGAATACTGTGTCCAGTTCTGGTCGCCACATTATCAAAAGGATGTGGATGCTTTGGAGAGGGTGCAGAGGAGGGTCACCAGGAAGTTGCCTGGTATGGAGGGCTCTAGCTATGACGAGAGGTTGAGTAGATTAGGATTATTTTCATTAGAAAGACGGAGGTTGAGGGGGGACCTGATTGAGGTGTACAAAATCATGAGAGGTATAGACAGGGTGGATAGCAAGAGGCTTTTTCCCAGAGTGGGGGTTTCAATTACTAGAGGACACGAGTTCAAAGTGAAAGGGAAAAAGTTTAGGTGGGATATGCGTGGAAAGTTCTTTACGCAGAGGGTGGTGGGCACCTGGAACGCATTGCCAGCGGAGGTGGTAGATGCGGGCACGATGGAGTCTTTTAAGATTTATCTAGACAGATACATGAATGGGCAGGAAGAAAAGAGATACAGAACCTTTGAAAACAGGCGACATGTTTAGAGAGAGGATCTGGATCGGCGCAGGCTTGGAGGGCCGAAGGGCCTGTTCCTGTGTTGTAATTATCTTTGTTCTTTGTTCTTTTTGTCATAACTTTAGAGATGAAGGATTCAACGCAACTTATTCAGAGAATTTTTATTTGTAAATGAATGTTTGAACTTTATTTGATGTTCTTGTTTTATTTCTACATTAGGGTTTACTCACTCAAAATAATTTTTCAAACAGAAACCAGATTCATGTGACAAGCGTTTACATCGTTGGAAAATTTCCAATTAGCACAAGCTGCATGTCAATTCTTCCATTAAGCACCTGAAGATTACATAAAGTGTCCGATTGACACAAAAATACATTCCTCTAACTTACAGCAAACTATCAAACTCTCAGAAACAAAGAATCTCCCCTTCAGCAATGGCTCAGTACCTCCATCTGATGGTGTCCCTGCCTCACTGCAACTACTGCCCCTTCTCGTGATCTCCATCTACTGGTGTCCCTGCCTCACTGCAGTTACTGCACCCTCTCAAAATCTCCTTCTGCTGGTGTCCCTGTCTCCCTGCAGTTACAGCCCCATGTTACCATCTCCATGTGCTCGTGTCCCTATCTCACTGCAGTTACTGCCCCCTCTCACTATCTCCATGTGCTGGTCTCCCTGTCCCCCTGAAGATACTGCCCCTCTCACCATCTCCATCTGCTGGTGTCCTTATCTCACTGCAGTTACTGCCCCCTCACAAAATCTCCATCTGATGGTAGCCCTGTCTCACTGCAATTACTGGCCCCTCTCATCATCTCCATCTGCAGGTGTCCCTTTCTCCCTACAGTTGCAACCCCATGTCACCATCTCGATGTGCTGGTGTCCTTATCTCACTGCAGTTACTGCCCCTCTCACCATCTCCATCTGCTGATATTCCTTTCTCACTGCAGTTACTGCACCGCTCACCATCTCCATCTGCTGGTGTCCCTGTCTCACTGCAGTTACTGCACCGCCCCGCGCACCATCCCCATCTGCTGGTGTCCCTCTCTCACTGCAGTTACTGTTCTTCTCAGCAACTCCATCTGCTGCTGTCCCTGTCTCATTGCACTTACTGCACCCTCTCACCATCTCCATCTGCTAGGGTCCCTCTCTCATTGCATTTACAGCCGCTAAATGTATCTCCATCTGCTGGCGTCCCTGTCTCACTGCAGTTACTGCCCCCTATCATCATCTCCATCTGCTGCTGTCCCTGTCTCACTGCAGTTACTGCCTCCTCTCAAAACCTCCATCTGATGGTGGCCCTGTCTAACTGCAGTCACTGCCCCTCTCATGATCTCCATCTGCAGGTGTCCCTGTCTCCCTAATGTTGCAGCCCCATGTCACCATCTTGATGTGCTGGTATCCCTATATCACTGCAGTTACTGCCCCTCTTACCATCTCCATCTTCTGGTGGCCCTGTCTCACTGCAGTTACTTCCCCCTCCCACCATCTCCATCTGCTAGTGTCCCTGTCTCACTGCAGTTACAGCACCGCTCACCATCTCCATCTGCTGGTGTCCCTGTCTCACTGCAGTTACTGCACCGCCCCGATCACCATCTCCATCTGCTGGTGGCCCTCTCTCATTGCAGTTGCTGGTCCTCTCAGCAACTCCATCTGCTGCTGTCCCTCTCTCATTGCATTTACAGCCGCTAATTGCATCTCCATCTGCTTGTGTCCCTGTCTCACTGCATGTACTGCCCCCTCTCATCATCTCCATCTGCTGCTGTCCCTGTCTCACTGCAGTGACTGTCCTCCTCTCAAAATCTCCATCTGCTGGTGTCCCTGTCTCACTGCAGTTACTGTCGTCCTCTCAGCATCTCACTGTCATTGTGATTTTCAGCTTTGTCCATGTTGCTTTGGGTCCAGGTTGGGTTCAGTTGAAGTCCAGCTGAGCAGTTCAGTGTTGCATTTTTTGAGAAACAGTTCATAAATCTTCTGCAAAGCAAGTCGCGCCTCCATCATTGACATTAACAGCAAAATATAATCTCAGAATCAGATTAAAACAATTTCAGTGCTGTGAATATGAAATGTACTTTCAGTCCTTTGGGGACGATAGGGAATGGAATATGAAATGGATTTAGTTCCAGTGTTTGAAACCCTTCAGCTCTTTCTATGATTTCGCGAATTTAACAATGGGATTGAGAGGGTCTTTCACGGCCTTCTTCAGCTCCTGTCTGAATTTAGTCTGGGTCACAGTGTAAATGCACGTGTTTGTGCAGGAACGGAGAAGTTGCATCATCTTTGATGTTTGATCTGTGATAAAGATAGGGTCAGTGTCGGAGGACTTGCTCGGGTCACCCATAACGGTATAAAACTGCTGGATATACTGAACAGTAACAGAATTGATTTTCTCCAATTCTCCAACTGTGGGTCCTTGTGATTTTCTCCTTTGCTATGGCCCCTGAATCCCCTGCGAACTTTACTACTCAATGCAATACGTCTGACAGTCAGAACATTGAGCAGTGAAATCAGAAAGACCGGGACACAAGGGGTTAAAATGCGGTTCCACAATTCAAATGCGTACCATGTGGTGGAAGTATACAAGCTTGGTTTATAATCACAACCCATGGGAACATTATCAATAATGTAATCTTCTTCCCGTGTAAAGTACCAATGAAGAGATTGTAAACAACCCAGCACACTCACTGTTCCTACAACCACAGCCGCCGTTTTCTCGGTGCAATATTTTGTTATCAGCTTCTCACAACAAATGGCCACAAGTCGATCAAAGGTGAAAGTGATTGTGAGCCAGACAGAAACAACTGTGGTTGCATAAATCAGAAAGAGAATGAGACAACACACAGGAGTAATTCTCAGGAACAAATATGGAAAATAAATTACAACAATCCGGTACAATATGGGATCAGTGATAATGACCAGGAGATCAGCCACTGCCATTCCCACTAGGTAGACAGTGATACATTTGGAGAGACCGCACTTTCCTCGGTACAGGATCACAATCGCCACCAAGTTAACTGGAAGAGAGAGAAAAGGAAGCAGAGAAATTACTGATCAGACCTGGGGACAAATCAGCAGTTTGACAGGATCTGGGCTGAAATTTCCAGCATTGTTGCTGCACTGAGCAGTGAAAACTGATTCCTTGAACTGGGCAGTGCTTTTTCACAGTGAAATGTTTGAAACACAATTATTAATAATGAATTGGGAAATGGATACAGAAGGTGAATCAAGTCAGCACCAGATCTACTGGAATTACTGAGTGAGGATGCAATACCAGTGGGGAAATGAGACAGGGTTTTACAGAGATGGAACCCAACAGGTTAAATGGGAACTTGGATGCAGACTGTTGTTTGGGGAGAGCGGGATGTGTAATGGCTTAGTTGCTCTGGGTTTACAGAACCGACAGTGACTGTTACCAAATGGGAAAAGGCTGAAAACTGCAGCGCTGTGTTTGAGAGCTGGTATCAGGCATGATCCGGAAGAGTGGAGCAGGCTCGAAGGGTTGACTGGCCTCCACCTCCTGCTATGCTCCTGTATTCCTATCAGGTTGTCAGAAGCAGCTTGAGGTGGAACCAGTGAGTCAGATTGGGAGAGAGAAAAGGCCTGTCGGAGCAGGAGGGGGTGAGTGGAGCACATGGTTTGGAAAAGTGGATAAAATGAAGCAATGGATGAGGAGACTGATAATTCATTACAGTAAGAGGGTTGGACCAGGGTTTCACAATGAGCAGAAGAAAATGGTGGAGGAGAATTATATGCAATTGCTGATGGAATGGCTGGATGTAGCAGAAATATTGGGGGATGATGTATTGAAAGTAAAGGCTGGTGGACTGGAAGGTGAGGGTAAGGGGAACCTTATCATGGTTCTGGCTAGGTGGAGAAGATCTAAAGGCAATAACGTGGAAATAGGATGGACATGGTAGACGGCCCTTTTAACCACAGTGGAGGTGAATTCTCGGCTTCGGAATAATGAAAAAGTTCGGAAGCAATGTTATGGAATGTAACATCATCAGAACAGATCAAATGTAGGTGGGGAAAATGGGAAAATGCAACAGAATCTTTCCAGAAACGGGGTTGGAGGAAATACAATAAAGGCAGCTGTGGGAATCGAGACGTCAGGAGAAAGCCGAATTGGATCATCAACTCCGCACTTCTGGCTGAAGATTGTTGCAAATGCTTCAGCCTTATCTTCCACACTGATGTGCTGGGCTCCCACATCATTGCGGATAGGGATATTTGTGGAGCCAGCCCCACCAGTTAGTTGTTTAATTGCCACCACCATTCACGGCTCGATGTGTCTTGACTGCAGAGCTTATATCTGATACATTGGTTGTGGGTTCGCTTAGCTCTGTCTATTGCATGCTGCTTATGCAGTTTGACACGCAAGTAGTCCTGTGTTGAAGCTTCACCAGGTTGACACCTCATTTTGAGGTATGTCTGGTGCTGCTCCTGGCATGCCAGCCTGCACTCTTCATTAAATCAGGTTTGGTCTTCTTGCATAATGGTCATGGTAGAGTGGGCTTATGCCAGGCCAAAAGTTACAAACCGTGGTTGTGTACAATTCTCCTGCTGCTGATGGCCCAAAGCGCCTCATGGATGCCCAGTTTTGCATTGTTAGATCTGATCGAAATCTATCCCATTTAGTACAGTGGTAGTGTCACACAACACGATGGAGAATATCCCCATGTGGAGGTGGGACTTCGTCTCTACAAGGACTATGCGGTGGTCACTACTACCAATACTGTCACGGACAGATGCATCTGAGGCAGGCAGGTGAGGACGAGGTCAAGTATGTTTTTTTCCCTATTGTTGGTTCCCTCACTGTCTGCCACATATGCAGTCTAGCAGCTATTTCCTTTAGAACTCGGACATCTCGGTGAGTAGTGGTGCTACAGAGCCACACATGGGTGATAGACATTGAAGACCCCCACCCAGAGTACATTCTCTGTCCTTGCCACCCTCAGTCCTTCCTCAAAGTGATGCTTAGCATGGCGGAGTGCTGACTCATCAGCTGAGGGAGGGTGGTGTTAGTTATCAGCAGGAGGTTTCCTTGCCCATGTTTGACTTCATGCCATGAGGCATCATGGGGTCCGGAGTCGATGTTGAGGACTCCCAGGGCAGCCCCTCCCGACTGTCTACCACTTTGCCACCACTGCTGCGGGCTCTGTCCGGCCAATGGGACAGGGCATACCTGGGGATCGTGATGGGAGTGTCTGGGACATTGTCTGGAAGTCATGATTCCGTGAGTATGACTATGTCAGTCTGTTGCTTGACGAGTCTGTTGAATTTTACTTCCACCTTCTTCTGTGGTGGTATTCGAACACATGTCCCCAGGGCAATACACTGGATCTCTGCGTTGCCAGCCCAGTGACAATACCACTATGCCACCGCATCCCCGTGTTGCTTAAATGTCATGAGGTTTTCTGCCTCGACCAACCTTTCAGGCAGTGAGTTCCAAACCTGCACCATGAAAGGTGTAAAAATGCTGAGGCGCCATAACCTATAGGGCTAAGTACCAAGAGCTGACAAGTGGGATTAAGGTGGTTTGTTCTTTCAATGTGAATGACGATAAAATGGATTGAATGGTCCTTGTCCACGCCTTGAATTTTAATGATGCGATAATTGTGTGCTGTATTAGTTTACAGTACTGTGATAATTTCAGAAGCTGAATTACTTAGAGGAACTATGTTAGTTTGGCGTACTGTCATAGCTTGAGTTGCATTATTAGTGTGAGGAGCTGTATTTCTGAGAGTACATATCATTGTGACATGATTTATTAGTTTCATTTTATCTATAATTTTGAGTTGTTCATTTGAGGAGTGTGTCAGGTGGAGTTGATGCATCAGTTGGAGGGGCTGTATCAGTTTGTTTTTTCTCTCATTTATGTGGATGTGGGCTTCGCTAGCCAGGCCAGCAGTAATTGGACATCCCGAATTGCCCTTGAGAAGGCGGTGGTCAGCCAATTTCTTGAACCTCTGCAGGCCATCTGAGGTAGGTACACCCACAGTGCTTTTAGGAAGGCAGTTCCAGGAATTGGACCCAGCGACAGTAAAGGACTGGCGATATTGTTCCAAGTCAGGATGGTATGTGGCTTTGAGGGGAACTTGCAGGTGGTGATGTTCAATGCATCTGCTGTCCATGTCCTTCTCGGTGGTGGAGGTCACGGGTTTGGAACGTTCTGTCTCAGGAGCCTTGGTGCGTTGCTGCAGTGCATCTTGTAGATGGGGCACACCGCTGACACTGTGCATCGGTGGTGGAGGGAGTGAATTTTCGTGGATGGATTTCCAATCAAGCGGGCTGCTTTGTCCTGGATGGTGTTGAACTTCTTGAGTTGTTGTAGGAGCAGTTTTACTTATTTTATTATTCATTCATAGGATGTGGGTTTCGTTGGCAAGGCCAGCATTTGATCCCCATCCCTTGAGAGCAGAGGAACTTGCTAAGCTATTTCACAGAGCTGTTGCGAGTTAACAACATTACTGTGGATCAGAAGTCTCATGTAGTCCAGGCCGGGTAAATACAGCAGATTTCCTTCCCGAAAGGACGTTAGTGAACCGGATCAATTTTTACGACAATCAATGAATAGTTTCATGGCACCATTACAGGGAATAGGTTTCAAAGGCAGATATTTATTAATTTATTGAATGTATGAATTAATTGCTTTTAAATTCCAGCGGCTTCATTTAAAGCATTGCAATAATTTGAGAGGCTGTCCCAGATTGTGATGTTGAATTAATTTCAGATGTTGTGCCAGATGAATCCTGTAACGCAGAGTCAAAAAAGAAATCTGTTTAATTACTTAAATGAATGTCTAAAGTTGAAGAGGATATCAGCAGCACAGACTGCAGTACAACAGCCCTGAGAAGGATACTCTTAACTTTTGAAGTTTAATTACCGAATGTTCATCAGTGAAACAACATGAGATTTAAAGATGGGACTGATGATGTTGGGAAGACCAACCTTCTTTCTGGAAGAATAAAGTTTCTACATTGTGCTTGCTAATTAATTTGATATGGAATGTGAAATTCATTCTCAGGACTAAATATTTTCTATTACCAACCGGAATGAACTTGCTGTTGCAATCCTTTTGTTTAATTTATTTTTTTACAGTTGAATGATGTTGCAACCTTAATATCCCCGAGGAGATCCTGCTGGGTATAAATTACAGGCTCTAGGAATGTATCACTTCAGACTTCAATGCTAAGAGATTGCCTGCAGCATGAAGGGACAGATCGCTTCACACAGAAAATGCGTCTTCTAATTCAATTTGTGACGAAAATATATTACATGATCCTCGCCCTCATTGGTGTTCCTGGTAAGTGACTATAACTATTGAAATTGTGTAAATCGGTGTGTGAGCTGGTCTCTGGTTTTACTCGGTGACTGATTATGTCACACGCTGATCTAGTGTTCACCATTCTATAGACAAACGATCAGTGATTTCATTTCAATGAAGAGGAAAACAGAATGTTCACTGCTGTTACATTCTTTTTCCTATCGAAATAAATATTACTTTTTAAGTTTCATGGCCAAGTCAAATTATCAAATGTAGTGCAATGACATGACGTCAGTGCCGTCAGCAGTCGAGGAGATTTGTACAGAAGTATCTGCTACTGTAGAATTGTAATAAAAGTGTGTCTCTAACAGGAGTGGAACGCCTGACCCAAATGTTCGAGTATTACTGGGGGTATCTGTTGGCGGAGAGCTGTACCGAGTGTGGGTCACTAACGGGAGTGGAACATCTGATGCCTGTGATCGTGTATTACTGGGAGTATGTGTTACTGCAGAATTGTACAGAATTGTCGGTTGTAGCAGTGAAGTGGAGTTGACCCCACAGAGAGATCAGCTATGATCTTATAGAATGGTGGAGCAGGATCGAGGGGCAGAATAACCTAAACCCTGCTCCTACTTTGTATAGTCACATGTTCGAATACCTGATACCAATGGCTAGGTATTATTGGGTGTAATATGGAAACCAGAACTGTATACAGTACGCTAAGTGTTGAATAATAAAGTTTCCATATGAGTTTAATATCCGGTGTTTACTATTGTGATTCGATTCTTCTAGGAATGTGCTCCAGTCCTTTGTTTATATTTGTATGACCTTGTTGACCCGTGTTGCTACTTCAAACGATTTGGGAATCTGTCCTCCTGAACACCTTTCCCGATCAGACGCTTATTTTGCAAGGAGTATTTGGGAAGCCCATTCTTCTGATCAACATTCACATTTAGCAATAATTAAATTAATTTTCCATTTAAATGTCCGCGCTGCAAGTTTATCAATTATCATTGTTAATATCTTCAGATATTTTGTTGCATTCTTCCACAATTAACTGCGTTCTCAATTTGAATTTGCATGCAACTTTTGAAAGCGTGTATCGGCTTCCCGAGTTCATATCGTTTATGTAACTGGTGAATGACAATGTTCCCAGCACTGATCCTTGCGGAACTTCCCGCTAATCTGAGGAAATGCCTTTCACTCCGACTCTCTGTTTTCTGTTTCTGTAACCAGCTTTCTGTCCTTTTTACTGCTTGCCCCGTAACTCCACTTGGTCTGAGATTATTCATGTGTCTGCTGCGTGGCCCCTTCTCGAATGCCTTTCGAAAATTAATGCATTTTATATCTGATATATTGCTTTTATCTACTCTTTCTGATATTATTCAAATAATTCAATACGATTGATCAAGTTTAACTTTCCTTTTGAAATATGTACTGACTACTCTGTAATATATTATGCGCCTCTGGAACTTTTTCTTTTACATCTTTGAATAAGTATTCCATCATCTTCCCTACCACTGACGTTATGCTAACTGGTCTACACTTCCTTAACTTGTTAGATCTTCTTCTTTAAATATAAGAATCACATTAGCTGTCTGTCAGTCATCTAGCACTCTTCCCTGTTTTAATAATTATTAATGCACAGATAATTGCGCCTCTGCTATCTCTTTCCGATCGCTTTGAGCATGTACAGATGCAATCCATCTGAACCAGAATTTGCACTCTTTTTGCTTACTTCATTAAATAGCTCTCCAATTTCTACCTTCACTATCCGGATATTTTTTCTACTTTTTTTGAATGCATTCGCTATTATTTGACAGTTCAGATTGTCCCATCAGAGATCTCTCTCCCTTCTTCAAGTTCTGAATCGTAATCCACTGGGTCATGCTGTGCCGGCTGTCCTGCAAGACTTCCTTCCTTCGGCGTTCGGAGCTGCACTCCAAAAGTGCATTTACATTTCTGTCCATGTCAGTCAGTCCCTCTCTGGTCCAAAGTCCAGCAAACCCGAGCTGTCCTTATACTCAAAATGGATGGGAAATTGCCTGACAGACAGAATGAGGTCCCTTGCTGGCCTTTTCCTCTCCACTATCTCCTGCTGGCAAATTTTGAGGGCCAATTTGGAATTAGTTTGTTTTATTTCATTCTCTCGCCAATCGCTCTATAACCCTGCTCTTTCTCATCACTTCTGCACTGGCAATGAAAATACCCGCAGGATCCTAATCCTGACCCCAGTGCAGGGACACTGTTGTTAAAGGTAGCTGTTTAGACCTCCGTTGTAAAAAAAAAGGGATATTCCACAATTAAATTGTTTCACTATGGGGGCTGTCTGGGATCCTAGCTATAATGTCTCTGTGTAGTATATGTCAATTATTCTTTGATCCAATCCTACTCAGCTCCCCTCCTACACACTTTTTTCCAATGCCTTGATGACTGTTCTGGTGCTATTTCCTTCTTTTGCATTGAGCTGTAGAGTTGCTTCGAATGTCCACCACTATGTGGCCTTCACAGGGCTCTCATTGACATTCCATTTACCTTCCTTGACCTCTTTACCTCCATTTCAGAAAATTGGCTATCTACCAATATATATGACGAACCCACCGGCTCCTGCAGCTAATTTGATTATACTTCTCCCACCCCACTTCTTATAAACAATCGGTTCTATTCTGCCAGTTTTGCCAATACCCTTCCATCTGTTCCCATGGTGCCCTTCTTCCACACCAGTGCTCCAGAAATTTATTCATTTACCCTCAGCCAAGAAATCCGCTCTGCTGTGGTTAACAGGGCCCTCGACCATTTTCATCCCATTTCCCATGTTACTGCATTCCTGACAGAACCATATAAGGATCTCCTTGTCCTCACCTTCTACCCCTCAAGTCTCCAATATTTCGGCCAAATGCAACTAATTCCAACACCAACCATATATTCTGCTCCTTCCCGTCTCCCCTACTCTTTGTGACACCGTGTTTCACTCCTCAATTACCCCAAATGATCTGGATGAATCGCAAAAAGTTAGTATGCAGGTACAGCACGTAATTAGGAAAGCTAATAGAATATTATCGTTGATCACGAGTGGAATTGAATCCAAATGTTGGAAGGATGGCTACAGATATACAGAGCATTGGTGAGACCACATCTGGAGTATTGTGTTCAGTACTGGTCTCCTTATTTAAGGAAGGATGTAAATGCGTTGGAGGCAGTGCAGAGAAAGTTTGCTGCACTAGCTCGATTGGGCGGTCTGTCTTACGAGGAAAGATTGGACAGGCTAGCTTGTATCCGCTTGAATTTAGAAGAGTAAGAGGCGATTACAGTGGAACATATAAGATCCTGGGGGCGTCGTAACAGGATGGATGTGGAAAGGATATTTCCCGTTGTGGGAGAATCTAGAACTCGGGGTCACTCTATAAAAATAAGGGGTCGCCCATGTAAGACAGAGATGAGGAGAAATGTTTTTCTCTTAGAGGGTGGTTAGTCTTTTGAATTCTCTTCCTCAAAAGGTGGTGGAAGCATAGTCTTTGAATATTTTGAAGGCAGAGGTTGATAGATACTTGATAAGCAAGTGAGTTGAAAGTTATTGGAGTAGGTGGAAATGTGGAGTATGAACTTATTGAATGGCGGAGCAGGCTCGAAGGCCTGAGAGGCCTACTCCTGCTCCTAATTTGTATGTTAACATGAATGTTCGTATGCCCAGTACCTTCCTGTGAAAGTGCAGGAGATGTAACATCTGCCCGTTCACCTCCTCCTTCCCCACTGGCCAAGGCGCCAAACACTCATTCCAGGTGAAGCACTGATTTTCTGCACCTCTTGCTATTTAGCAACTGTAATTGTTGTTCACGATTGTGTCTCCTGGACATTTGGAGAGCAGCAAACACAGATTGAATGATTGCTTTGCTGGAATCCTCTGTTCAGACTGCGAGTGCGATCCTGAACGTTCAGTCACTGATCAGTTTAATTCGACATCGCACTCCCATTCTGACTCCTCTATCCTCAAGTTTCTACATTCTTCTACTGAAACTAAATGAGGAACAGTGCTGATTTTTTTTTAAATTGGGCGTTTCACTGACTGTAAAACTCACCCTTTAGATTAAAAAAAAATCAGATTACAACCATTGCTCCCACTTTCTCGAACGGTCTGTGCTGGTATTGAATTATGGGAGTTCAGCTGGTGCTTGGAGTGGGAATCCTTTATTGCTACACAGCTGGCAGTCTGGTCCACACGCCTTGGGTCTACTACCATACTCTGTCAATTTTCCAGGCTACTGGAGCCTTTTCCTCTTTTCCAGATTTTCCATTCTCCCCTCTGGCTCTGTTATTCTGTTGTAACCAGTTGTACCTCCTGTGTATCTTTATTTTCCCCTTTCGCCTTGAAGTATAATCCCTTTTAGCATTGACTCACCCTTGCCCTGCATCAGATCACAAACTCTCCCCATTGTTCTTTCTTCCCCCAAGCAGCACTTTTCAATGGCTCTATCATTGCATTAAAAATGGTAATCTTTAATATCGACCGGTTCTGATGAAAACTTATCAACCTGAAGCTTTAACTTTGTTCCTCTCTCCACAGATGCTGTCTGACCTGCTTAGTGTTTTCAACATTTCTTATTTTTATCCGATTCAAAGTAGTTACAGTATTTTGATTTTTTTTCTGCAATGCTTTGGCTTGGATATTAACAGGGGAACCTAGGTCAGGAGAGGTGTCACAGAGTTTTAACTCCATAGACTGTTTATTTTATCCTTGACAGGTTCCCCGCAGTGAAGTCAGTCTGATTGACAGGCTTAGCTTCCAGTTAGGCAGCAGGACTCTGGATCAGGATTCATGAAAAGGGTGTACCAAACGTTCAATCTGGGTATGCGGGAGAGCTGCCTATTATCGGGCGGGAACGGGCAGAAGTTTAATCCCAAACTTCAAGGGGTGAGATTCGTGTCATCTCCGATTGCTGGGCTCTTAACCCACCAATCTCAGGGAGTGTATGCATCGCCTGTAATGGGATCTGAGTCAGGTGAGGGGAATCAGATCGGAGAGTTTTATACTCAGTCTCGGGGAGGGTCTCCTATCCTGTAGCATAGTCTGGGTATGGGATGGGGGAGCAGAGGCGGAATGTCTGATCCAAGACACGTTGGAGGGGAGACCTGATTCCTTGGGCAATTAATTCCAGGGAAGTGGGGTCTCATCATGGGTGGGAATCTAATTCTATTCGGGTGGTCTGATCACCGGGAGCGGGGGGTGGGTGTCGAATGATCCAGGGGGCGTCTAAATTGAGGGGGTGCGATCCCAGAAGGCGGCTGCCGAACCTGAGTTGGTGGTCTCATCTTGTGGCGCAGGTAAGACCTAGGGTTTGATCTGATCCTGGTGAGCATCTATTCGCAGGGGCGAATCCGATCCCAGAGGGGCGCATGGTTCTGATTTCCAAACACACATGTCTTTGTATGTCGCTTGAGTTGTACATGGAAAACTGTCCGGCCACAGTTAAATCTTTAACACAGATTAAGTCAGAAACTTTCAGCCTCATTAAAATGTTGAAATTTGCAAACTTCTTCCTGTGACCAGTTTTCTGCCACACTCCCTGTCCTGACTCCATTCGACCCAGTAGTGGGTGACTCAGAGGGGTTGGGGTCACGGTTCCGATTTTTAAGTTTTAACTTCCGACCCAACCCCCCCGTTTTCTGTGCTAAAGTCCTGACCTTACTGCGTATGACAGACACAGAGAATCTTTGATCATTAATTTCCAGTCTTTTTCCCCCTTCTCTCTCTTACAGTCAATTTAGTGGCGATTGTGATCCTGGCCCAGGGAAAGTGCGGCCTTTCCATTTGTACCACTTGCTACCTGGTGGCTATGGCAATGGCGGATCTACTTGTCATTATCACTGCGGTTATACTATTCAGGATCAGTTCTTATTATTTTCCAGGATCTTTACTGGACATCACCCCTGTGTGTAGTGTTACCACTGTCCTGCTCCGTGCAGCCACAGACTGTGCTGTCTGGTTCACTGTCACTTTCTCCTTTGATCGATTTGTGGCCATTTGTTGCAGAAGCTGAAAACAAAATATTGCATGAAGAAAACTGCGGCTGTGGTTCTCACAAAAAGCTGCATTCTACTCTGTTTGAAAAACGTCCCATACTATTTTATATATGAACCTAGAAAGATAATCAACAATGTACCATGGGGCTGTTATACAAAGCCAAGCTGTTTTACTGAGCCTGGATGGGTGGGATTTGGTTGGTTTACTACGGTTTCAACCCCATTGCTCCCATTCACTTTAATTCTGTTGCTCAACGCATTGACAGTCAGATACATTTTAGTGGTCAGTCAGGTCTGTAAGGGACTGAGGAGTCAGAGCAAGAGAGAGAATCACAGTGACCCAGAGATGGACAGCAGAAGGAAGTCTGTGATTTTACTCTTCACTATATCTGGCAGCTTCATACTTCTGTGGTTGGTGTACGTTATTCAATTCTTGTATTATAACATTACAGGAACAAATCCCAGGAATTTCAACGATTCTGAATATACATTTCGAACAGTTGGATTTATGTTGCGCACTTTAAGTTGTTGCACAAACACATTTATTTATGGGGCAACTCAGTCCAAGTTCAGAGAACAGTTCAAGAGTGTGGTGAAATATCCGTTTACATCAATTATTCAATTAATGAATAAACACAACAACTGAGAACAGCCCAAAGGTAGGTCCCAGTGTTTCCAGTTCATGAATGTACTGTCATCCCCAATGGGCAAGAGGTGCCCAACAACTGGACGACCCGAAATGCACTGTTGGAGTCAATGTTGGAGCAGGTGGTCACACACATTGGAGAGCAGCAGGAAGGGGGAAGCGAGCAAGAGGTGACCGAGAAATGGCTAACTCGAAATACACTGGAAGAGGGCCGTCACACACATAGAAACATACGAATTCGGAGTAGAAGTAGGCCGTTCGGCCCCTTAAGCCTTCTCCACATTCAATAAGGTCATGGCTGATCTGTTTGTGCTGCGCATTCCATTCTCCCAACTACCAAAATAACCTGCAATTCCCTTGCCTAACAAGACTGTGGGCTAACACTGTGGGCGGCACAGTGGCGCAGTGGTTAGCACCGCAGCCTCACAGCTCCAGGGACCCAGGTTCAATTTTGGGTACTGCCTGTGCGGAGTTTGCAAGTTCTCCCTGTGATCGCGTGGATTTTCACCGGGTGCTCCGGTTTCCTCCCACAGCCAAAGACTTGCGGGTTGAAAGGTAAATTGGCCATTGTAAATTGCCCCTAGTGTGTCGGTAGGTGGTCGGGAATATGGGATTGCTGCAGGGTGGTTGTTGGTCGGCACAGACTCGGTGTGCCAAAGGACCTGTTTCTGTGCTGTATCTCTAAATAAATAAAGAATCCATCTACTTCAGCCTTAAATATATTCAGTGACCCCACCTCCACCATCGTCGAGCCACAGAGTTCCAATGTCGCACAAAACAAAAGATCTCGTCAGCTGTGTCCTAAAACTGTGACCACTAATTATAAAACAGTGTCCGCTAGTTATGGGCTCACCCACAAGAGGAAACATCCTTTTCACATCCACCTTGTCAAGACCGTTCAGGATCTTATACACTTCAATCAAGTCTCACCTCACTCTTCTAAATGCCAGTGAAAATAAGCCCAGTCTGTCCAACCATTCCTCATAACAGAACATGCTGATTCCAGGTATCAATGAAGTAAACCTCCTTTGAACCGCCTCCAAATTATTTACATCCTGCCTTAATTAAGGAGACCAAAACTGCACACAGTATTCGACATGTGGTCTCGCCAATGCCCTGCATAACTGAAGCATAACATCCTTACTTTTATTTGCAATTCCTCCCGTAATAAAGAAAAGCATTCCTTTAGCAATGTTTATGAGTTGCCATACCCGCATACTAACGTTTTGTCACTCCTGCACTCAAACTCCGAGATCCCTTTGCATCTCGGAATTCTGCAATTGTTCTCCGTTTAAGCAATAGACTTTTTTTTATTCTTCTTGCCAAAGTGAACAACTTCACATCTGCTAGATTATGTCCCACTCACACAATCCATCTATATTGGTCTGCAGCCTCCTTATGTCCTCTTCATAACATAGCTTCTTTATGTGTCATCTGGAAATTTTGCTACCAAGCCATCGCTCCCCTCATCTAAATCAGTGATATAAATTGTAAAAAGTTGAGGCACCAGCACAGATCCCTGTGGGACTCCACTCGCCACATCCAGCTAATGAGAAAATGACCCATTTTTCATAGTCCCTGTTTTCTGCCAGCCAGCCATTCTTCTACCCATGCTAAAATGTTAGCCCCTACGCCATGAGCTCCTAATGTGCACAATAAGCTTTCATGTGGCAACTTGTCAAATGCCTTCTGGAAATCCAAGTACAGCAGGTCAACGGACTCCCATTTATCCACAGCACATGTTACTCATTCAAAGAACTCCAATAAATTGGTTAAACATGATATCCCTTTTACCAAAATATGCCGACTATTTCTGATTACTTTGAGTTATTGCAAGTGCCCAGCTATAGCCTCCTTAATGATCGATTCTAACATCTTTCCCACGAAGACGTCTAGCTAACTGGCCTATGGCTACCTCTTTTCTGCCTCCCCCTTCTTGACTAGAGGGGCTTTATTTGCTGCATTCCAGTCTGATGGAAACTTTCCAGGAGCCACAGAATTTTCTTAAATTAACACCAGCACATCTACTAACTAATTAACCACCTCTATGTAGACACTAGGATGAAGACCATCAGGACCCGGGGACTTGTCGGACCGGGATCTTCATCAGTTTGCTTAGAACCGTTTCCGTGGTGATTGTAATTTCACCACGTTCCTCTCTTCCTTCCACCTCCTGATTTTCAGCTATTACAGGCACCACACATCCTGTAATTCCAGTGATTCGGGGGTAGCCACTCTCCATACCAGCCAAGTAATCTGAGAAATTTTGAGCAATGCTTATAAGTGGAGGTATTTAATCTCCGCGTTGGTCCGACAAGCTATTAATTCCTAATCAGAAAATCCGGTGCTGTTCCTTGGTGAGCTTCAGTGTACTATTGTAGGAGGTCGAGGGTAGCAAGGTCACAGCGAGAGTGGGGTGAAAAATTAACATGACAAACGACTGGAAACTCACGGTCATGATTATGGACTGAACGGACTTTTCCGATGTAGAGGAGATTGCTTTGGGTGCACTGTATACAGTTACTATGCTATAAGAAGTGCAAGCAAATCGGCTGGAAGAATTGATTAATGCCTTAGACATCAGGAAGAGAGGAGGTGAAGGGCAAGTATTACATCTCCTGTGTTTGCATAGAAATGTGCTCTGAGGAAGGGAACGGATGTTGGGTGATAGAGCAGTCGGCACAGGGTCGCAAAGAGCTTGGGGGACGGGAGGGGAGCAGCATATATGGTTGCTGATGGACTCAGCTGGATGTGTCAGAAATTTTGGAGGATGATGCATTGAATGAGGAGGTTGATGGTTTGGAAGTTGAGAACAAGGAGAATCATTCCTCCTCAAGTAAGGCGACCAAAACTTTGCACAATACTCCAGATGCGGTCTCACTAATGCCTTGTGCAGTTGCAGAAACACTTCCCTAGTTTTATACTCTATTCCTTCAGCAATAAATGCCAAACTTCCATTTGCCTTCCTTTTTACTTACTGCACCTGCACACTAGTTTTCTGTTATTTATGCACTCCGATCCCTCTGCACCGAAGCAGTCTGAAGTTTCTATCCATTTCGATAATAATTTTCCTTTCTATTCTTCTGACCAAAATAGATAACCTCACACTTATCCACGTTAAACTCCATCTGCCAAATTTTGGCTCATTCATCTAAACTATCCATATCCATTTGTAAATTTCTTATTTCTTTATTACAACTTACTATCCGACCTACATATCATCCGCAAATTTGGCTATAGTACCTTCTATCGCTGCATCCAAGTCATTAATATAGATTATATATAATTGGGGTCCAAGGACCGAACCCTGAGACACTCCACTAGTTACATCTTGACAACCATTTATACCGACTCTCTGTTTTCTGCTGGTTAGCCAATCCTCTATCCGAGCTCATAAATTGCCCCTAACCCCATGTGATCTTACCTTGTGTATTAACCTTTTGTACTGCACCTCATCAAATGCCTCTTGGTAGTCCAGATATACTACATCTACAGGATCCCCATGAGCTATTTCACTTGTTACATCTTCAAAAAACTCTAGTAAATTAGTCAAACACGATTTACCCTTCATAAAACCATGCTGACTCTGATTGATTGCATTTCGACTTTCTAAGTGTACTGTTATTACGTCCTTAATAATGGATTCTAACAATTTTCCAACGACAGATGACAAACTAACTGGTCTATAGTTTCCTACTTTCTGCCTTCCTCCTTTTTTTTGAATTAGGGCGTTATATTAGGATTTTTCCAATCCACTGGAACCTTTCCCGCATCCACGGAATTTTGGAATATTATAACCAATGGATCCACTATTTCCGCTGCCACGTGCTTTAAGACCCTATGATGTCGGCCATCGGGCCCTGGGGACATAACTGCCTTCACTACGAATTGTTTTCTCAGTAAATTTTTCCGAATGAAGATGATTGTTCTAAGCTGCTCCCTTGCTATAACCTCTGCATTACTTGGTACTATTGGAATCGTACTGGTGTCCACCACCGCGAAAACTGAGGCAAAGGTTTACTGTCTCCGCCATTTCTGTGTTCCGCACAATTAACACCCTAGTCTCACCCACCTAGAGACCAACAATCACTTTAGCTACTCTCTTCCCTTTTATATACTAATAGAAGCTTTTGCTATAATAAAAACAAGAAATGCTGAAACCACTCAACGGGTCTGGCAGCATCTGTGGAAAGAGAAGCAGAGTTAACGTTTTGGGTCAGTGACCCTTCTTCAGAACTGACAAATATTTAAAATGTCACAGGTTTTAAGCAAGTGAGGTGGGGGTGGGGCACGAGTTAATAAAGGAGAAGGTGTAGATTGGACAAGGTCACAGAGCTGACCAAAAGGTCATGGAGCAAAGGCAAACAATATGTTAATGATGTGTTGAAAGGCAAAGCATTCAAACAGAAAAGGTGTTAACGGACTGAATATTGAACAGCAGCAAGTGCAAACATGAATAAAACAGTGGGTAAGCAAACTGAACAAACTAAGATGAAATGAAATAAATGCAAAGAAAAGGGTTGTAAAAATGTAAAAAAGTTAAAAGGAAAAAACACTAAAAATGAAAGTAAAATGGGGGGCTGTCATGCTCTGAAATTATTGAATTCAATGTTCAGTGTGGCAGGCTGTAGAGTGCCTAATCCTTAAATGAGATGCTGTTCCTCGAGCTTGCGTTGATGTTCAGTGGAACACTGCAGCAATCCCAGGACAGAGATGTAAGCATGCGAGCAGGGGGGAGTGTTGAAATGGCAAGCAACCGGAAGCTCAGGGTCCTGCTTGCGGACTGAGCGGAGGTGTTCTGCAAAGCGGTCACCCAGTCTGCGCTTGGTCTACCAAATCTCGTTTCCACAGCCACATCTCCTTCCTCAGAGACTGTCTCTGGCTCCGACTTATTCCACGTGGATTCCAACTGCAGCTCCACCCATCATGCTTTGAATCCAACCAGGACTACAGGTGTCTCCGAGAAATTCGACGTTCCTCGGACTGATACTCTCGCCGCATCCTGAAATACACACTCAGTGCTATGCGCCGCTAGATGCACACATTGGTCCTCTCTCTCCAGCAGCACCGCCTCACCTTATCTCAAAGCTGCTCTACTACGCCGTTTCAATTCATCTTTCGTTTCATCCGACAAATTAACCAAAATCTTTTTTTCTTCCTTTCAGGTGCCAAGGAACGCATGCTCCAGCAGCTGATGGTGGCGAATGCTCCTCCAGAGCCTTCTACCGCTTCACTTTCCTCTGACCCCACCCCTTCTGATTTGACCCTTTGCCGTGTATTCACTATACCCTCTGACCACCCCCTCTCTGATGCTAAACGTTCTGTACTCAGCAAATGTTTCAGTTTTATCCCCTTACGCCCCCACCTCAATGAATTTCACGCTAGGCATGACGTTGAGCTCTTCTTCCGTCGCCTCCGCCTCCGGGCTCACTTCTTTGACCAGGAGTCCCCCTCCCGACCAGCAGATCCATTCACCTGCCTCCAGTATTCTCCCTCCACCTGGACTCCTCCCCCTGGTCACTTACCCGTTCTTGATCACTTTATTGAAAACTGTCGGCGAGACATTGGTCATCTCAATTTCTCTAACCCCCTTACTCACTCTCAACTGTCCCCCTCTGAACTTGAGGCACACCGTTCTCTCAGGTCTAACCCCGACATCGTCATCAAACCTGCAGGCAAGGGTAGTGCTGTTGTTGTATGGCGTAACGACCTCTGTCTTGCAGAAGCTCAACGCCAACTCACAGACACTTCTTCCTACCTCCCTCTGGACCATGACCCCACCACCGAACATCAAGCCACCGTCTAAAGGACTATCACCAACCTCATTTCCTTTGGTTATCTTCCCCTTATAGCTTCCAACAACATTGTCCCGCAACCCTGGACAGCCCGCTTCTACTTCCTTCCCAAAATCCACAAACGGAACTGTCCCAAAAGACCCATTGTGTCAGCCTGCTCCTTCCCCACTGAACTTATTTCTTCCTATCTTGACTCTATCTTTTCTCCGCTGGTCCAGTCTCTTCCCACCTACATCCGTGACTCTTCTGACGCCCTACGACATTTTGACAATTACCAGTTTCCTGGTCCCAACCGCCTCCTCTTCACTGTGGATGTCCAATCGCTCTACACCTCCATCCCCCACCAGAATGGTTTGAGGGCTCTCCGATTCTTCCTGGAACAGAGGCCCAACCAGTCCACATCCTCCACCACCCTTCACTGCCTGGCTGAACATGTTCTCAACTTGAACAACTTCTCCTTCAACTCCACGCACTTCCTTCAATTAAAAGGTGTCGCTATGGGTACCCGCATGGGTCCTAGTTATGCCTGGCTTTTTGTGGGATATGTCGAGCATTCTTTGTTCCAGTCCTACTCAGGCCCCCTCCCCCAACTCTTTTTCCGGTACATTGATGACTGTTTCGGTGCCATTTCCTGCTCCCGCTCCGAACTGGAAAAGTTTATCAACTTTGCTTCCAATTTCCACCCTTCTCTCATCGTTATGTGGTCCATCTCTGACACTTCCCTTCTCTTCCTCGACTTCTCTGTCTCCATCTCTGGGGATAGCTTGTCTACTAATATCCATTATAAGCCCACCGAATCCCACAGCTACCTCGACTACACTTCTTCACACCCTACCTCCTGTAATGACTCCATTCCATTCTCCCAGTTTCCCCGTCTTCGACGCATCTGCACTGTTAATGCTACCTTCTATGACAGTGCTCTGGTATAACCTCATTTTTCCTCAACCGAGGATACCCCCACTGTTGTTGACATGGCCCTCAACCGTGTCTGGCCCATTTCCCGTACCTCTGCCCTCAACCCTTCCCCTCCCTCCCAGAACTGTGACACAGTTCCCCTTGTCCTCACTTCCAATACCATCAGCCTCCATATCCAAAGGATCATCCTCCGCCATTTCCACCTCCTCCAGCATGGTGCCACTACCAGTCGCATCTTCCCCTCCCTTCCCCTGTCATCATTCCGAAGGGATCGTTCCCTCCGCGATACCCTGGTCCACTCCTCCATTACCCCCACCACCTCGTCTCCGTCCCACGGCACCTTCCCCTGCAATCGCAGGAGGTGTAATACCTGCCCATTTACCTCCTCGCTCCTCACTATCCCAGGCCCCAAACATTCCTTTCAGGTGAAGCAGCGATTTACTTGTACTTCTTTCAATGTAGTTTACTGTATTCGCAGCTCACAATGTGGTCTGCTCTACATTGGGGAGACCACGCGCAGACTGGGTGACTGCTTTGCGGAACACCTCCGCTCAGTCCGCAAGCAGGTCCCTGAGCTTCTGGTTGCTTGCCATTTCAACACTTCCCCCTGCTCACATGCTCACATCTCTGTCCTGGGATTGCTGCAGTGTTCCAGTGAACAACAACGCAAGCTCGAGGAACAGCATCTCATTTATTTATTTAGAGATACAGCACTGAAACAGGCCCTTCGGCCCAACGAGTCTGTGCCGATCAACAACCATCCATATATACTAATCCCTTCAGTAATCCCATATTCCCTATCACCTACCTACACGAGGGACAATTTACAATGGCCAATATACCTGTCACCTGCAAGTCTTTTGGTTGTGGGAGGAAACCGGAGCACCCGACGAAATCCCACGCAGACACAGGGAGAACTTACAAACTCTGCATCGGCAGCACCCAGAATTGAACCCGGGTCCCTGGAGCTGTGAGGCTGCAGTGCTAACCACTGTGCCACTGGGCTTAGGCACACTACAGCCTGCCGCTCAGTCTGCAAGCAGGACCCTGAGCTTCCGGTTGCTTGCCATTTCAACACTCCCCCCTGCTCGCATGCTTACATCTCTGTCCTGGGATAGCTGCAGTGTTCCACTGAACATCAACGCAAGCTCGAGGAACAGCATCTCATTTACGGATTAGGCACACTACAGCCTGCCACACTGAACATTGAGTACAATAATTTCAGAGCATGACAGCCCCCCATTTTACTTTCATTTTTAGTTGTTTTTTCTTTTTACTTTTTTTACAATTTTTACAGCCCTTTTTTTTGCATTTATTTCATTTCATCTTAGTTGGTTCAGTTTGCTTACCCACTGTTTTTTTTTTTCATGTTTGCACTTGCGGCTGTTCAATATTCAGTCCGTGAACACCTTTTTCTGTACTAATGCTTGGCCTTTCAACACATCATTAACATATTGTTTGCCTTTGCTCCATGACTTTTTGGTCAACTATGTGACCTTGTCCAATCTACACCTTCGCCTTTGTTATCTCTTGCCCCACCCCCACCTCACTTGCTTATAACCTGTGAGATTTTTGATATTTGTCAGTTCCGAAGAAGGGGCACTGACCCGAAACGTTAACTCTGCTTCTCCTTCCACAGATGCTGCCAGACCTGCTGAGTGGTTTAGCATTTCTTTTTTTTATTTCAGATTTCCAGCATCCGCAATATGCAGATGTTATTTTTTTATTTTTTTTATTTTAGAATCTTGTGCTATCCATTTTTTTAAGTTGTGCAAGTTTTCTTTCATAATTTACCTTTGCTATTTGTATTACATTTTTAGTAACCCTTTTTTGATCTTTAAAATGTTCCCAATCTTCCAGTCTGCCACTGGCCTTTGCAATGTGGTATGCCTTAGTTTTTGTCTATAAGCTTTCCTTAACTTCCTTGCTTAGTTTTAGTTTTATAGATGCAGCACTGAAACAGGCCCTTCGTCCCAACGAGTCTGTGCCGACCACCAACCACCCATTTTATACTAATCCTACACTAACTCCATATTCCTACCACATCCCCACCTGTCCCTCTATTTCCCTACCACCTACCTATACTGGGGGCAATTTCTAATGGCCAATTAACCTATCAACCTGCAAGTCTTTGGCATGTGGGAGGAAACCGGAGCACCCGGAGGAAACCCACGCAGATTCAGGGAGAACTTGCAAACTCCACACAGGCAGTACCCGGAATTGAACCCGGGTCGCTGGAGCTGTGAGGCTGCGGTGCTAACCACTGCGCCACTGTGCCGCCCTTAGCCAAGGATATTTCTCCCCTCTTTCAATCTTTCTTCCTCTCTGGAATATATTTTAGTTGGGAGCAATTGAATATCTCCTTAAACATCTGCCACTGCTCATCAACTGTCCTACCCTTTAGTCTTCCTGCCAAGTTCACTAGGGCCAAATCTGCCCTCATGAATATGTAATTACCTTTTTTTAACACCAGAACGCTAGTGTGGTACTCCAGTTTCTCGCCCTCAAACTGAATTTGAAATTCTATCATGCTATGATCACTCTTCCCTCGAGGATCCTTAACTATTATATCTATAATTAATCCCACCTCAGTACATAATGCCAAAACTAGAATAGCCTGCTCCCTGGTTGGTTCCACAACATATTGCTCCAAAAAACAATTTCTTATACATTCAATGAACTCTCCCTCGAGGCTACCCTTGCTAATATGATAAATCCAATCTATATGCATATTAAACTCACCGTTGATTATTGCCATACTTTACTTACAAGCCCGGAGTATTTTCTGGTTTATAATGTCCCCCACTATGGAACGACTGTTTGGGGACCTATAGATTGCTCCTACCAAGGTCTTCTTTCACTTGCTATTTCTTATTTCTACCCAGACTTGATCGCCAGTGCCAATATCATTTCACACTAGAGCAGTGATCTTTTCCTTTACTAACGAAGCTACACCACCTCTTTTTGCTTCCTGCCTATCCTTAAGAAATATTGAGGACCCTTGGATATTCAATTCCCAAACCTGGTTTCCCTCCAACCACGTCTCAGTAATCGCCACTAAATCATACCCAGTTGTCTCTATTTGCACTGTTAATTCATTAATTTTGCTTTGTGCCTTCAGATACAATGCCTTATAGTGTGTTCTATTATCAAATTTCCCTACTCTTGTACAATTCCTTGGTGCAATATGACGTTAACACGTTCTGTCTATACCTTTTATTTTCTGGTATCAATCAGCCTCATCACGAACCTGCATTCCGACCTTCTCATTTAACTTTGACTTCCTAAGTTTGCATGCAACCGAACCCTCACCCCCACTAGTTAGTTTCAAGCCCGAGCTACAGCCCCAGTTATGCAATTCGCCGGCACTTTGATCCCAGCATGATTCAGGTGGAGTCCGTACCATCGGAACAGCTCCCTCCTTCCCCAGTACTGGTGCCAACGTGCCATGAATTCGAACCCATTCCTCCCACACCAATCTTTAAGTCATGCATTTACCTTTTTAACCTTATTGACCCTGGGCCAATTAGCTCGTGGCTCAGGTAGTAATCCAGAGATTATTACCTTTTTAGTTCTGCTTTTTAATTTATCCCCTAGCTGCGCATATTCCCTCAGCAGAATCTCTAACCTCGTTCTACCTATATTGTTGGCACCTACGTGGACCACGACACTGGATCTTTCTCCTCCCACTCCAAGTTCCTCTGCAGCCCTGATGACATATCCTGAATCCTGGCACCAGGTACGGTGCCTGACCACAGAAAACAGTGTCTATGCCAATAACTATACTATTCCCGATTACAATACATTTCTCCCTTCTCCCCCCACTTGAATGTCTCCCTGTACCACGATGCTATGGTCAGTTTGCTCATCCTCCCTACAGTCCCTACTCTCGTCTACACAGGGAGCAATTATCACAAACCTGAGGCTCCTGAAACACTACCTCCTGGATCCCTCTACCTGCCGTACTCATAGTCACACCCTCCTGTCCCTGACCACTGGCAGAATTCAAGGTAGTTAATCTAAGGGGTGTGACTGTCTCCTGAAGCACAGCGTCCAGGTAACTCTCCACTGCCTGATGTGTTGCAGTGTCCAAAGCTCAGATTCCAGCTCATCAGCTCTGAGCGAGAGTTCATCAGGCAGCCAACACTTACCACAGCTGTGGTCACTCGGAACCACAACGTGGTCCACCAGCTCAGACATCATGCAAGTACAACACCTCGCCTGGCCCTGCATTCTTTATTGAATTAGATTTTTTTATATTTCCGACTCGTCTTTAGTTTTTAATCTGTAATATATTTCTCCTATTCACCTTTAATCTGAAATTGACTTAGAATATGTATTTCAAATTAGCAGCTACTTACCAACCAATGAACATACGGTTTTAATGTGATGTCACTCTTTGTTTTTTTCACTCTGTTTTTACACCCTTAAATTACCCCAAAATTTGATTATTTACATTAGGAACCCTGATTCCCTAAAAAAAAGCACTGCATGCTATACTAAAAAAGAACTGTAGACCTTTCCCTTTAGTTTAGTTACTCACCGAGCTATTCAGAGTTATTCCCAAACAGGGGCGACTCACGAACCACTCACCTTGCACCTTTCCTGTGATGTCACTGTTGACTTTTTTTTCAAAACTGCAGAGCGCCTGGACTGCTCCGGAAGGTAAGTCCGGCTCGCTGAGTGAACTCATTCTCTCTCTCTCTCCCTGTCTCTTTAAGCTCCGCCTCCTCTCTTGCTGTTTCGCACTCTCTGGGTGAACTCACTCTCTCCCTCTCCAGGTCTCTTTATGCTCCGGCTCCGCTCTCGCTGTTTCCCGCTCGCTGAGTGAACTCTCTCTCTCTCCCCCGTCTCTTTGTGCTCAAGGCTGGTGCCAGAGAACTGGAAAATTGCAAACATTACACCCTTCTTCAAACAATGGTGTAAAGATAAGTCCAGCAACTGCTGGCCCGTCAGTTTAACTTCAGTGGTGGGACAAGGTGTAGAAAAAATATTTCAGAACAAAATCAATAGCCGAGCTAATTAAGGAATGCCAGAATGTATTTGCGAAGGGAAAATCATGTTCAACTAACTTGTTGGCGTTTTTTTTAAGGAGCTAACAGAGAGGCTTGATACGACAACGTTGTTGCAGTGGTGCACATGAACTTTTAAAAGGCGTTTGATAAAGTGCCACGCAACAGATTGTAGCTCATGGAATAAAAGTGGACGGTAGCAACATGGATACAAAATTGCCTGAGTGGCAGGAAGCAAAGAGTAGTGATTAATGTATGTTTTTAGGGCTGGAGGACAGCTTGTAGTGAAGTTCCCCAGGAATCAGTGTTGGGACCCTTGTTTTCCTTGATAGTTATTAATGACCTAGACCTTGGTGTACAGGGCACAATTTCAAAGCTTGCTGATGATGCGAAACTTGGAAGCATTGATAACTGTAAGGAAGTAATGCAGAACTTCAAAATGACATAGACATGTTGGTGGAATGGGTGGACAAGTGGCAGATGAAGTTCAATGCAGAGACATGTGAAATGATTCCTTTTGGTAGGAAGAATATTGAGGGACAATATAGAATAAAGGGTACAATTCTAAAGGGGGTGCAGGAGCACAGCGACCTGGGTGTATATGTGTATAAGTCATTGAAGTTGGCAGGGCAGGTGGAGAGAGCAGTAAATAAAGCATACAGTATCCTAAACGTTATTAATAGGGACGAAGAGTACAAGAGCAAGGAAGTTATGTTGAACTTGTATAAAACACTAGTTCGGCCTCATCTGGAGTATTGTGTCCACTCTGGGCGCCACACTTGAGGAATTACTTGAGGGCATTGGAGAGAGTACAGTAAAGATTCACGAGAATGGTTCCAGGGATGAGTTATTTCAGTTATGAAGATAGGTAGCAGAAGTTAGTACTGTTTTCCTTGGAGAGAAGGCTGAGAGTTGATTTGATAGAGTTATTCAAAATCATGAGGGGTTTGGACAGAGTAGCTAGAGTAAAACTATTCACACTTGTGAAAAGATCAAGAACGAGAGGGCATGGATTTAAAGTGACTGGTAAGAGAAGCAAAAATGAATTGAGGAAAAACTTTTTCAAGCAGCGAGTGGTTAAGGTTTGGAATGTGTTGCCAATTGAAGCATTCAAAAGGCAATTACACCGTTATATTAAAAGGAAGAATGGGAAGGCTTACGGGGAGAAGGCAGAGGAATTAAACTGAGGGAATTGCTCATTTGGACAGCCAGTGCGGACATGATGGGCCGAATGGCCTCCTTCAGCACTTTAACGATTCTGCCTTTGTGTCTCTCCCTCTCTCTCTCCCTCTCACAGTCACTGTCTTTTTTTCTGTCTCTTTGTCCCTCCCGCTCTCTGGGTCTCTCTCCCTCAGTCTCCATCTCTCCTGCATTCTCTGTCTCAACCTCCCTATGTCACTGTTTCTCCCTTTGTCTCTCCTTCTCTATCTCCGAATTCTGCTCTCCCTCTCCCTCTATTTTTGTCTATATCTCTCTCTCTATCTCTGTTTCTCCTTCTGTCTTTTTCACTCCCATCCTGTCTCTTCCTGTCTTCCTCTGTCTCTCTCACTCTGCCTCAGTCTCTGTCTCCTTCTGTCTGTGTCTTCCTCCCTCGCTCTCTCCCTGGAAAGCTGTGCTTTCAGCCATTTCTTGGTTAATTTTAAACCTTTCACTGATGCCCTTATTGAAATATCACTGTAGTTTGAAAATCTCAAACACCCACCCCTAAAATATTCATACTAATCCCCAACACAGGACTGGAGAGACAGTCAAGATCTCATTTCTCTCTCCATTCTGGGTCTCACCGTCTTTCATTGTGTCCCTCTCTCCATTTAATCCCTTTGTTTTCATTTCTTTCTCTGCTCTGTCCTTCTGCTCCCTCCATTTTATACGTAGAGGGTGCGCTCTCTTTATTTTATACGGAAAGGGTTAGTTCCCTTCACTATATATGATGAGGGGGATCTCCCTTCATTCTGTATCGCGGCGATGGTAGAATTTGAACGCACAGTGGCGCAGTGGTTAGCACCGTAGCCTCACAGCTCCAGCGACCCGGGTTCAATTCTGGGCGGAGTTTGCAAGTTCTCCCTGTGTCTGCGTGGGTTTTCTCCGGGTGCTCCGGTTTCCTCCCACAGCCAAAAGACTTGCAGGTTGGTAGGTAAATTGGCCATTATAAATTGTCCCTAGTATAGGTCGGTGGTAGGGAAATATAGGGATAGGTGGGGCTGTGGCAGGAATATGGGATTAGTGTCGGATTAGTATAAATAGGTGGTTGATGGTCGGCACAGACTCGGTGGGCCGAAGGGTCTGTTTCAGTGCTGTATCTCTGACCTAAACTGAACCCCTGTCCCCAGGCCATTGGTTTGGGCCGTTGGATTACTAGCTCAGTGATATTAATACTGCTCGACTGCCTCCTGAATTGACTTATACGGTGCCTGCCCCCTAATATCACCCACAGTAGTTTCTTGGCTGTAACCCTGAACGTAGTTCCAAATCAGAGATTCAATGCTCAATATCTAACTGAGTGAAACGGGATTGCTTTTGTCCCTGGATTCAGACAGACCAGTTATATTTACAATAGAAACGCCAAGAGTGAAGAAGGTCAGTCCCATAATCTGGAAAATGAAAATTATGCCATTTATAATTGAAGCAACTGTCCAGTATGCGTACAGATTTCATATTTATTCCCGAGAGACGCTCGAGGACCTCACTTATCTGAAGACAGGAGCGGCGGCAGCTTGTGGACCTGGGCGGAAACTGATCCGGAGCGGGAGCTGTAAAAGAGTGAGCGGGGCTCGAGGCTCTCACTTACCTGAAGACAGGACCGGCGGCGGCTGGCGGACCTGGGCGGAAGCGGATCCGGAACGGGACCTATAAGATAGTGCCCGGGGCTCGAGGCCCTCACTTACCTGAAGACAGGAGCAGACCTGCTCTCACTCGGGGCGCGCACTGATACTCGAAAAAAAACTTACAGTGTCATCACGGGAGATCTGCAAGGTGATTGGTTGGGTGATTAGCAGATGTTAGTGCATTTAAATAGCTTTAAAATAAAAGGGGAACATTTTATTTGTTGAAAAATAAACCTATAGTGGTAAGGTGAGTACCACGAAAGTGTTTTTTGTCAAATTCAGTGTAACTTACTAAGGACGTTTAGATTGCAATGAGTAGAACAAGGCCCCAAGAGTAATTAGTATTTTTTAATTATGGGAGTAACTAATTGATCAAAGGGCAAGTCATGGCAGGAGAGCTCAGCCCCGTGGAATGCTCCTCCTGCGCTGTGTGGGAAATCAGGGACGCTTCCAGTGTCCCTGACGACCATGTGTACAAGGCATGTATCCATCTACTGGCTACCCGCATTACGGAGCTGCTGCTGCGGGTGGATTCACTGTGGAGCATCGCGATGCAGAGTACATGATGGATAGCACGTTTAGCAAGGTGGTCATACTGCAGGTAATGATGCACAGGCAGAAAAGGGATGGGTGACGACCAGGCAGAGTAGTCGGCGCAGGCAGGTAGTGCAGCAGTCCACTGTGGCCATCCCCCTCTCAAACAGATACATTGGATATTGTTGGGGGGATGACCATCCAGGAGAAAGCAGAAACAGCCAAGTTCGTGGCACCACGGAGGGCTCTGCTGCACAGCAGGGAAGGAAAAGGGGTAGAAGAGCTATAGTGGTAGGGGATTCAATTGTAAGGGTGCGGATAGGCATTTCTGTGGCCGCAAATGAGACCCCAGGATGGCACGATGCCTCCTTGGTGCTAGGGTCAAGGATGTCACGGAGCTGCTGCAGAACATTCTGAAGGGGGAGGGGGGCTGTCAGAGGTCGTGATCCACATTGGTACAACGACATAGGTAGAAAGAGGGATAAGGTCCTGCAACAAGAATTGAGGGAGCTAGGTAGCAGATTAAAAAGCAGGACCTCAAAGGTGTAATCTCTGGATTACTCCCTTTGCCACGTGATAGAAAGTAAACGAATAGGAGGATAGAGCAGATGAATGCGTGGCTGAGGAGATGGTGCAGGAGGGAAGGCTTTAGGTTCCTGGATCACTGGGTCTGTTTCTGGCAAAGTTTGGACCTGTACAAGTTAGACGGGTGGCAACTGAACCGGAACGGGACTAACATCCAAGCTGGGAGGTTTGCAAGTGCTGTTTGGGGCGGAGATGTGGGGGAGGGGGGTTAAACTAATTTGGCATGGGGATGGGATACAGACTGAAAATACAGTAGGGGGTGAGGCACAGCCAAATATAGAAGAGAAACTGAGCCAGTCTGGAAGGCAGAGCAAATATAGACCTGTTACGGCACAAATGAAAAATGCAAGGCTGGATTGCATTTACTTTAATGCAAGGAGTCTTACTAATAAGGCCGTTGAATAGAGGGCATTTATTAGCATATGGGATTATGATATTATTGCTATCACAGATTCATGGCTGCAGAAGTGGCAGGACTGGCATCTGAGTATTCCAGGGTATAGAATCTTCAGGCATGATAGGGGAGGGGATAAAAGAGCAGGTGGTATTACACTGTTGATCAAGGAGTCAATTACTGCAGTATGGAAGGATGGTATCTTAAAAGGTTCCTCAAATGAGGCCATATGGGTAGAACGTAAGAACAAAGGGGGGCAATCACTTGGCTGGGCGTGTACTACAGGCCTACAAAGAGTCAGGGAGAGGTAGAGGAACAGATATGTAGGCAAATCGCAGAGAGGTGTAAAAATAAAAGCGTAATAATAGTAGGGGATTTCAATGTATCCGATATCAACTGGGGTAGTCTTAGCGCAAAAGGCTTAAAGGGGGAGGAATTCTTAAAATGCATACAGGAGAGCTTTTTGAGCCAATGCGTAGAAGGTCCAATAAGAGAAGGGGCAATACTAGATCTAATCCTCGGGAATGTTACTGGCCATGTTGTAGAACTATCAGTGGGGGAGGATTTCGGGGATAGTGACCATAACTCTGTAAGATTTAAGGTAGTTATGGAAAAGGACAAAGACGGGCCAGAAATACAGATACTGAATTGGGAGAAGGTCGATTTCAATATGATGAAACAGGATCTAGCCAGAGTGCACTGGTAGCAGCTACATGTAAGGAAATCTACATCAGGGCAGTGGGAGTCATTCAAAGAGGAAATAGTGAGGGGTCGGAGCCAACATGTTCCCGTTAAGGTGAAAAGTAGGACCATCAAGTCTAGGGAACCGTGGATTTCAGGGATTGGATATGGAGAAAAAGGAGGCTTATGGCAGATTCGGAGCGCAGAAAACAGCGGTGGCATTTGAGGAGTATAGAAAGTGTAGGGGGGTACTAATAAAGCAATTAGGAAAGCGAAGAGGCGACATGAAAAAACATTGGGCAAGATAAAGGAAAATCCTAAGTCGTTTTTTAAAGTATATTCAGGGCAAGAGGCTAACCAGGGAAAAAGTAGGGCCCGTTAGGGACCAAAGTGGCCATCTGTGTGTGGAGCTGGAGGACATAGGTGAGGTTTTAAATGATTACTTTTCATCTCTTTTCACTGTGGAGAACAACGATGTAGGTGTAGAGATCTTTGAGGGGGGATTGCGATACACTTGAACATATTAGCATTGAAAGGGAAGTATTGGATATTTGGATATTTCAGCGGGCTTAAAAGTGGATACATTCCCAGGCCCAGATGAGATGTATCCCAGGTGTTATGTGAGGCAAGGGAGGTGATCTCAGGGGCTCTAACACAACTGTTCAGATGCTCTCTGGCCACGGGACAGGTGCCAGAGAACTGGACGACAGCGAATGTGGTAACATTATTCAAGAAGAGTGGCTGGAATAGACCAGATAATTGCAGGCCGGTGAGTCTAACATCAGTGGTTGGGAAACTTCTGGAAAATATTCTGAAGGACAGGATTAATTTGCACTTGGAGAGGCAGGGAATAATCAGAGATAGTCAGGACGGCTTTGTCAGGGGGAGATCGTGTCACAGTGACTTTGTGGAATTTTTCGAGGAGGTGACTAGATGTGTAGATGAGGTTAAAGCAGTTGATGTAGTCTACATGGATTTCAGTTAGGCTTTTGATAAGCTCCCGCATGGGAAATTGGTTAAGAAGTTAAGAGCCCATGGGATCCAGGGCAATTTGGCAAATTGGATCCAAAATTGGCTTAGTGGCAGGAAACAAAGGGTAATGGTCGAGGGTTGTTTTTGCGAGTGGAAACCTGTGACCAGTGGTGTATCACAGGGATCGATGCTGCGACCATTGCTGTTTGTAGTGTACATTAATGATTTAGACGTGAATATAGGAGGGATGATCAGTAAGTTCGCAGATGACACGAAAATTGGCGATGTCATAAATAGCGAGGAGGAAATTCTTAGACTAAAGGACGATATAGATGGGCTGGTAAGATGGTTGGAGTTATGGCAAATGGAATTTAATCCTGAGAAGTGTGAGGAGATGCATTTTGGAAGGACTAATAAGGCAAGGGAATATACAATGGATGGTAGGACACTAGGAAGTACAGAAGGTCAGAGGGACCTTGGTGTACCTGTCCATAGATCAGTGAAGGCAGCAGCACAGCTAGATAAGGTGGTTAGAAAGGCATATGGGATACTTGCCTTTATTAGCCGAGGCATAGAACATAAGAACAGGGAGGTTATGATGGAGTGGTATAAAACGCTATTTAGGCCACAGCTGGAGTACTGTGTACAGTTCTGGTCACCACACTTTCGGAAGGATGTGATTGCGCTGAAGAGTGTGCAGAGGCGATCACCAGGATATTGCCTGGGCTGGAGCATTTCAATTACAAAGAGAGACTGCAAAGGTTCGGGTTGTTTTCCTTAGACCAGAGGAGGATGAGGGGGGGTCCTTCCCACTTCCATTCCCCTCCCCCTCCACTTCCCGCCTCCTTCCTACTTCCCCTCCCTTCCCCCTCCACTTTCCCATCTCTTCCACTTCCCCTCCCCTCCCAGTGCAATTTCCCCTCTCTTCCGACTTCCAACCCCTCCAATTTCCCCTCTCCTTCCAACTTCTCCTCCCCTCCCCTTCACTCTCCCCTCCCCTTCCCACTTCCCCTCCCCTCCCCCTCCAATTTTCCCAATCATTTCCACTTCCCCTCCCCCTACACTTTACCCTCTCCATCCCACTTCCTCTCACCTCCCCCTCCACCTTTACCTCTTTCTTCCACATCCCCGCCCTCCCCCACCTCTTTGCCTTCCCAATTCCACTTTCCATCCCCTCTGCCTTCACTTTTTCCCCTCCCTTCCATTTCCCCTTTCCTCCCCCTCCACTTTTCCTTCTCCCATCCATATCCCCGCCCCTCTCCCTCCACTTTCCCCTCTCCCTTCCACTTCCCCTCCCCTCCTCCTCCACTTTCCCCTCCCCTTCCCAGTTCGCCTCCCCTCCCCCTCCACTTTCCCGTCTCCCTTCCAATTCCCCTCCCCTCCCTTCCCCCTCCACTTTTCCCTCTCCTTCCCACGTCCACTCCCCTTCCCCTCCACTTCCCCCTCCCTTCCACTCCCCCTCCACTTCCTATCCCCCTCACTCTCCCCATCACCCTGGACTCAGACCACCCTCCAGGATAGGAGACCCCTGACCTGAATTGGAGATTGACAGCCCCGTGTTTGCTGATGTGATTACACTCTTCCCCCTCCAATTTTGAGAATTGGACAGCCCCGGTATCAGACTGGCCCCCATATCCCGGGGTCATGGTTTAGACCTTCTTGGTCCTGAGGCCTAGCACAGAGACCGCGCTGCCTGACACGAAGTCAGGTCTGTCAATCATCTTGATGTCATTGTGGGGAACCTGTCAATGAGAAAAGAGGCAGATTGTGGAGTTAAAATTCTGAAACTCCACTCCCCACCAATGTCACTCACACCTGGTAATATCCAGGCCTAAACATTGGAGTTAAAAAAAAACTAATTCTGAGACTGCTGTAAATCTGATCAAAATAGGAGAATATTGAAAACACTTAGCAGGTCAGGCAGTATCTGTGGGCTGGGTTTTACTAACACACCACAACTCCTGGCCATGTGCATTGAAGTTGACGGGCCGCCCACGTGCAGTGTCACCGCTGAGTCCCTGTGATATTTCACACGGGGGCTCATTCACATCACGGAGATGGGCCGCCCTCATCCCCATATTATTTGGGGAGAGGTGGGACATCCGGTGCCATATTGGACGTTAGCTGAGATGTGTAGCAGGTACTGGTACCCTATTTAAAGCAGCTCCACACCTGTTTCCTGACAGCTACCAAATAAAGTCACTCACAGCCAAATGACAATGCGATCAGCAGTTTCCTGCCATCAGGCTGCTCGTGCGGAAGTATCACTATGAGGAGTACCTGCAAACGTTTCCAAAAAGCACCATAACACCAATGGTCTGCACGGGTGACACAACACTGTGAAAAATTCAATCTCTAAATCTTCTTCATGGTGGTTCCTATGGAGTAGAGACCCTTTGGTTGATAAGCCACTTCCATGTATCCCTCGCTCGTGTAGCCTGGGTGCCTCTCTGCCCTCCCATGCAACGTTTCTGCTGTAAGTCCTCAGCATCTTCATTGCTCGAGGAGGATTCCTGCTGACGTCTCTCCTCATCACACCAGGCCTGCCCTCTATTGAGTGCGTAGTTGTGCAGAGCACAGCAAACAGCAAAGAAAGGAGCTGCCTTTTGTGGCTCATTGTATAGGCACCCACCCGATTTATCCAGGCAGTGAGAGTGCATTTTCAGCATGCCGATCACCTGCTTAATGTTAGCTCCTGTAGCTCAGTGGCTGGTATCTCTCTGCAGCAGTGGTGGAGTCTCTCACTGTTCTCAGGAGTCACATCTACGAGGGGTATTCCTGGTCTCCAAGAAGACATCCCTCTATCTGAGGCAGTTAATTGAACAGCGGTGGCAGCTGGGACTGGCACACGATCTGGGTGCCATGGCAGCTGCCTGAGAAGCGGGCACAGATTTGCATGAAACATGTTCGGTGATCACATACCAGCTGTACCTAGATTGAGAGGAATCCCTAAATGTTAGCAGCTACAGCTGGGAGCCTGGCGGGAGCCCTGATGGCCACATAGGTGAATTCTATGAACCCTTGCACCTTTGGTTATCCGGCAATGTGCCCAAAACCTGTGGCCCTCTGGGTTTGTCTTTGAGAGCCCGTCCTGAAGTGGGCAGGGGTGCACACCGAGGTCCTGCCGTCGTCAGTAAAATGGCGCAAAACATATACGGCGTCGGGGGCGCGGTGGGCCTCTCCAGTTAGAATGTTCCGGGCCCCACGCCAAGACCCCCGACGTCGGAGGGCTGGCAAAATTCCACCCAACATTTCAGGCCAATAACCGTTCATCTGAACAGGAAGATATGAGAGATTAACTGTTTTAAAACAATTGTAGAGCCAGTGAAAAGTGGGCGATAGGGGAGGAAAGAATGAAGGGGAAGGTCTGTGATCGGGTGGAGGACTGGAGTGATTCAGTGGGGGAAGGGATGATGGTGTAAGGAGAATGGGACAATTAAAGAAAGAGGAGATGGATCCAGAGGAGGTGTAAATGTTCCAGCAGAATAACAGAGGGATTGGGAAGCATGGAATATCTGGAAAAGAGGAGAAGGCTCTAGTGGCCTGGAAAGGTATTGGAGAATGGTGGTTAGAGCCCAGGGGTGTAGAGCAGCCTGCCAGCTGTGTATCAATAGGGAATCCCCCTCCCCACGGCCCAGCCCACACCCCCTCCACTCCCAGAGCTGGATTCTATACATCCAGTAGGGGTCACAGCACTGGGCCAGAACAGGGATATGTTGCACTGTGTGTATATTTGACAAAATTATTGACACAGCCACGGACATGGAGGCCATTAATCTGTAAATAAAGAGTATAGACAACCGAATACCATCAAAACACAAATGATATAAACTACATTTTTCCTGATTCAGTGAGATACCTGGCATTGTTTTTGCTTTCACAAGTAGTCAATGTCTGCTTGTACACTTGATGTAGAAATGCAGAGAATTTGGATTGATAGCCATCTGTCAAGAATGATCATGATCGTTTGTCCCCTTTGTATCCACATCGTCATTGTCTCCGTCACTCTGGCCCATCCGCTGTGTTCACCCCTCTTTGTCTCCATCCACCCTCTCTCCCACTTTGTGTCCATTCCCCTTTCCCCACTCTGTGTCCATCGCCCTCTCCCCACTCTGTGTCCATCCCCCTCTCCACACTCTGTGTCCATCCCCCTCTCTCCCTCTCCGTGTCCATTCCCCCTTCTGTCCATCCCCGTCTCCCAACTCTGTGTCCATCACCCACTCCCCAACGTCCATACCTCTCTCCTCCTCTGTCTCCATTCCCCTCTCTCACCCTCTGTGCCCACCCCCTTCTTTCCCATTTGTGTCCATCCGCCTCTCTCCCACCTCTGTGTCCATCCCTTTCTCCAATTCCCCTCTCCTCAGACTGTGTCCATCCCTCTTCCTCCCCCCTGTGTCCCTCCCCTCTCCCCCCAAAGTATATCCTCTATCCCCCCTCTGTGTCCATCACCCCTCTACCCCCATTGGGTCCATCACCCGTCTCCCGTCCCGCTGTATCCATCCCTCCTCTCCCCCTCTGGTCCATCCCGCTCTCTCCCTCTGTGTCCATCCCCCCTTTCCTGTTTGTGTCCATCCGCCTCTCTCCCACCTCTGTGTCCATCCCTTTCTCCTATTCCCCTCTCCCCAGGCTGCGTACATCCCGCTCCCTCCCCCTGTGTCCCTCCCGCTCCCTTCCCCTGTGTCCCTCCCCCTACCTCACCCTGTGTCCCACCCCTCGCCCCCCTCAGTGTCCATCATGCCTTTCCCCTCCCTCTTTTTCCATGCCCCTCTCTCCCCCTCTGGGTCCGTTACCCTCTCTCCCCCTCTGTGTCGATCCCCACCCTCCCCCTCTGTGTCCATCCGCCACTCTCCCCCTCTGTGTCCATGCCTTGATCCCACTTCTGTGACCATCCCACTCTCTGATCCCCCTCTCCCTAGTCTGCATCCATCCCCTCCCCACCTCTGTGTCCATCACCCCTTACCCGTCCCTCTGTGTCCTTCCCAACTCCCCCTTTCTGTCCTTCTGCCTTTCCCATCCCTCTATGTCCATCCGCTTCTCCCCTCCGTCTGTGTCCATCACCTTCTCTCCCAATTTGTGTCTATCACCCTCTCGCATCCCTCTGTGTCTATCCTCCTCTCCCGTCCCTCTGTGTCCATCACTCTCACCCCTCCCTCTCTGTCCACCACCCTCTCTCCCCCTGTGTGTCCATCCCGCTCTCTCAACCTCTCCCCTCCCTCTGTGTCCAACTCCCTTTCTCCCACTCTGTGTCCACACCCTCTGTCCCCCTTTGTGTCCATCCCCCTCTCCCCTGCTGTGTCCATCCCCCTCTCCCATCCCTCTGTGTCCAACCCCCCCTCTCCCTCTCTGTGTCCATCCCCCTCTCCCCTCCCTCTGTGTCCATCACTGTCTCTCCCCCTTTGTGTCCATTCCCCTCTGCCCTCCCCCATGTCCATCCCCCTTTCTCGTCCTCTGTGTCCATCCCTCTCTCCCCCTCTGTATCCATCCCCCTCTCTCCCCCTCTATGTCCATCACCCTCTCTCCCCTCTATGTCCATCTCAGTCTACCCTCCAACTCTTCTCCCTGAGCTGATGCTTGTTTAAAGGGTTGCCTGACTCTCAGCGTTCCCCCTTGTTGCCACTCTGCCTCTCTGACTGTGTACAGACCCGCTTCCCGCTCTCCCCTCAGCCTGTCTCTCCCTCATCCTCGCAGCAGCCATTCCCACTCACTCCCTGAGCCTTCTGAAAGCAGCAGGATCGGCCAATCCCGGCACGCCTACGCCGTGAACCGACAATCAGCGACCATTCCGCCCAGGCAGCCCGCTGTCAGTCACAGACACTGACCAATCACGGACAGGCATCCACCGTACGTCACACACTGGTCCCGCCTCTGCCTGATGTGCACTTTAACAGAAGATAAAAAACAGGAAATGAAGAAATACTCAGCAGGTCTGGCAGCATCCATGGAGACAGAAGCAGTGGTAATGTTTCAGGACAGTGACCTTTCATCAGAACTGGCAAAGGTTTGAAATGTGAAATACTTTAAGCAAGTAAAGTGGGGGTGGGGCAAAAGATAACAAAGGGGAAGGTGTAGATAGGTCAAGGTCACAGAATAACGGACCAGAAGGTCATGGAGCAAAGGCAAGCAATTTGTTAACGGTATGTTGAAAAACACAGTGTTAGTACAGATAGGGTGTCTATTGACTGAAAAATGAACAGCCCTGGCTCCAAGTACAAACATTGGAATAAAAACAGTGGGTGGGAACAGCAGAAACAAACTAACACAAAAGAAAATAAAATAAACAAAGAAAAAAGAAAAAATAAAGAAAAATAAAAACGAGGGCCCGTCATGCTCTGAAAGGATTGAACTCAATGTTCCGGCCGGCAGGCTGCAGTGGGCCTAATCGGTAAATGAGATGCTGTTCCTAGAGCTAGCATTGATGTTCACTGGAACACTGCAGCAATCCCAAGACAAAGATGTGAGTATGAGTGCAGGGGGAAGTGTTGAAATGGCAAGCAACCGGAAGCTCGGGGTCATGTTTTCAGACTGAGTGGAGGTGTTCTGCCAAGTGATCACCCAGTCTGCATTTGGTGTCCCCATTGTGGAGGAGACCACATTGTGAGTAGCGAATACAGTATACCACATTGAAAGATGTACAAGTAAATCGCTGCTTCACCTGAAAGGAGTGTTTGCGGCCTGGGATAGTGAAGAGAGAGGAGTTAAATGGTCAGGTATTACACTTCCAGGGATTGCAGGGGAAGGTGGCGTTGGAAGGGGACGAGGAGGTGGGGGTAATGGAGGAGTGTGCCAGGGTGTCGTGAAGGGAATGATCCCTTCAGAGTGCTGAGCCGGGAAGGGAGGGGCAGATGCATTTGGTAGTGGCATCACGCTGCAGGTGGTGGAAATGGTGGAGGATGATCCTTTGGATGTGGAGGCTGGTGGGGTGCAATGTGCGGACAAGGGAAACCCTGTTACGGTTCTGGGAGGCAGGGGAAGGGGTGAGGGTTGCGATGTCGGAAATGGGCCAGACACAGTTGCTGGTCCCATCAACCACATTTGCCAGTTCTGTTGAAAGGTCACTGACCTGAAACGTTAACTCTGCTTCTCTCCACAGATGCTGCCAGACCTGCTGACTATTTCCAGCATTTTTTGTTTTTAATTCAGATTTCCAACATCTGCAGTATTTTGCTTTTACTTTAATAGGAGATCCGTCCAATAGGAGAGCTGTCATTCAAAGCCGAGCCCTGGACAGCCCACTGTCAGTCACAGAGTACTGGCGGCCAGATGGAAACCATGGACGTCAACATTTATTACGACAGACACTGGTGTCCGTGTGCAGACACTTTGCTGACTCATGGACCAGGAAGAGAAAGGACCCCACCTCAGCCATTTTGGTAAACGCTGGCTGCAGTTAGCAGCGCACAGGCAATTAACAGCCCGCTGCCAGGTTATCTGTCCCTTTAAGGATGAGAATCTCGCCTCCAAGAGCTGTGGCCAATCAGAGGGCCAGCAGCCCCGCGGTGCCAGTAGGAGCGGTGCCCACAGCTGGAACTTCAAGAGGCCGAGAACCAGGAGCAACACTGGAGCCTCAGACTGCAGGGTTGTGGGACTGGGATCGCTGGGGCCACTCGTGGGGGTTCGGGGGAGGAGTAGATGTGTTGTGGTGGGCGGGGGAAGATGGTGGAATGGGGTTGGGTGTTGGCACGGGGGAAGCCTTTGCCGCTGGAGTCCCTCTGTGGACCACAGATTGCCCAAGACACACTGGAACAGCTT
This sequence comes from Heterodontus francisci, assembly GCF_036365525.1. Taxonomy (NCBI): domain Eukaryota; kingdom Metazoa; phylum Chordata; class Chondrichthyes; order Heterodontiformes; family Heterodontidae; genus Heterodontus; species Heterodontus francisci. The sequence goes on along the minus strand of NW_027141982.1, from coordinate 13,789 downwards.
GGCTAGGGGCGCAGCTAGTTCTGGAGCACAGGTCTTCAGTACTATTGCTGGAATATTGCCAGACCCCGTAGCCTTTGCAGTATCCAGTGCCTTCAGTCGTTTCTTTATATCACGCGGAGTGAATCGAATTGGCTGAAGTCTGGCATCTGTGATGCTGGGGACTTCAGGAGGAGGCCGAGATGGATCATCAACTCGGCACTTCTGGCTGAAGATTGTTGCAAATGCTTCAGCCTTATCTTTCGCACTGAAGTGCAGGGCTCCCCCTTCACTGAGGATGGGGATATTTGTGGAGCCACCTCCTCCTGTTGGTTGTTTAATTGTCTACCACCATTCACCACTGGATGTTGCAGGACTGCAGAGCTTAGATCTGATCCATTGGTTCTGGGATCGCTTAGCTCTGTCTTTCGTGTGCTGCTTATGCATTTTGACACACAGACAGTCCTGGGTTGTAGCTTCACCAGGTTGACACCTCATTTTCAGGTGTGCCATGTGCTGCTCCTGTCATGCCCTCCTGTACTCTTGATTGAACCGACCTGAGGCCTTGGACCAGCCATGATGTCATGGAATTACAGAGCAGACTCAATGGGCAGAATGGCCATCTCCATCTCCTATTTCTTTCCATTCAATCTCATGTAATATATTACGAACAATAAATCTCAGATTGTATTCTACAAGAACTTTTATTTAGTCAGTAAATAAGAAAAAGTAACATTTAGAAAAACAATCTGAGGTGATAGTGATAAACACACTCTGTCAGTACAATGAAACTCTCACGGTCTGACAACATCCTAGTAACACCTTCAACTAACATTTCCTCATCAGGATTGTACTGGACGATTATCAGTTCATTCCGATGAATTATTCACGCTGCTAACACTCTCTCTCTCTCTCTTCTTGCATGTTTCCTTCCCCTCCCTCTAATTTTCCACCTCAGTCTCTTTCTCTATCACTCCACTGTCTCTCTCTCCGCACTCTCATGTCCACTATCTCAATGATCCTTTCTCCATGCCTTTCAATCCTAATACCCTGAGTCTGCATTCTGTTTACCAGCCCCATGTTCAATGATTCTATTCTCAGAGTCAGTCTATTCAATGGTGAAGCCTCTGTGAATAGTTTAAAGTTCCTACATTTCACACAAGTCTCCACCTGTTCCCCTACACTGTTCACTACACCTACAATGCATGAACTAAACAGAATTGAAAGCCTCTTCCAGCCACAAGTCCCAATCATTGAAATTCCTTTTCCTTGATTTATAAAGTACATCCTTAGATGGTGGGATTGTTTATCTCATAAAACACCAAAATCAATGCTGCTACTTAGAATTTGCAGATACATAGAAGGACTCATGATTCCAATAGATACAGTGTCAACTGATAACAGATCACATCAACACATTTCATTTTACAATGTAGCCCAGTGAGAGTGAATTCATCCACAGTGAAGCAGAGAAGGAGACGTGCAAGAGTCAGCAGTAAACTCAGTTCAGCAGCCAGACCTCTGAACCAGCGTCAGCCACACAATGAATGGAATCATATTTAATCACAGTGATAACCAATAAATAAAGTGACATCCCTGTTAGACTGACCCATGTTACTGGGAAGGGAGGACATTGCACTGCCTTCTGGTAACACAGACTGAGATCTGTCACATTATCAAACACTGAGAACATGCTCATAACAAGATTCCAGGTCAGGTTAGTTCACCACATGAAACTGTTAACAGCTCCTGATGGTCTGACTCCTATTCCAGACACTAGATTACATTACATTCAATATAGAGAACAATCCAGTAACAGTACCTGGATAGGATTAACTTGTATCATTACAGATATAACACAGCTCCCAGGAGATCGAAAGAGCAGTGACTGAGTATATTCCATCAGTCGACCGATGAACAGAACAGACAGTTGTCTGAAACACAGAGTGAGAAATAATACGAGTACAGCAGTACAGTTAACACTGATTCCACCATTAACAGCTGAGATAACAGCTTACCAGAAGCTCCAAAGGCTGCAAGAACAGGATAGTACATTTTTATGATCTTCAACAATAGTGAAAATTCCATTTCTGTGAGAAGCAGTGACTTCTGTTAGCCTGGAACCCACAGCTCCGGCAGGCACTGTGAGCTGATCCATTCAACTGGGTCCTGATTTATACAGGGGATAAGTCTCCACTAACACGGTTATACTCCTGACCATTGCTATTAGTTACGCTCAGCTGAACACACAAATTATATCAGCAACTTTGTCTCTGATGTAAATAATGGAGTGGATAAAACACAAACATCTCAATGTCCAGGATATTATCATAGTTAGACCTCTCTCTGGAATAAAGCTGAAAGCTGTATTCATACAGGACTGATCCCACAATAGTGAATAACTTAATTTACAGTTTTGATATGATTGTATTCACCATGTTCACTATTGTAGATTTAATGATAAATGTTACTGATGTCTCTGTGATATATACTGAGTCCAGGGACAAGCAGAGCAGTTTCACTCGGTTCTGCCAGTTTTCCAGATGAAATATGAACTTTGAGTCTTTGACACAGGGACAGTTAAAGGTCACATTCAGGATTAAAGCCTAGAAAAGACTGTGGGTGACATTAGGGGGCAGACAATGAACGTGTCCCACTGACAATCCTCTCTCTGCTATTTCACTGCAGATGTTTACCTGTTTATTCTACATTGGTTCATGACTCCAGTAAGTTATAAATGTGTCACCTCCTGACGCCCTTTCTCCAGTTCACTCTTGACCGGACAACCATCCTCCACCTTCTATCAATGTCAACTGATCCAAAACTCTGCTGTCCATGTCCAGCCCTCAGCAAGTCCCCACTCACCCATCACCCTCATAGTCACTGACCCACATTGGCTCCCAGTTCCCCCAACATCTTAAATTTAAAATTCTTATCATTGGTTTAAAATCCCTCCATGTGCTCACTCCTCCACATCTCCACCCTCTCCTCCAAAGTTGCAGCTAACCCACCCGTGATCTCTCCATACCTCTGACATTACCAGGGAGGTCCCAGAGGACTGGAAAATAGCCAATGTTGTGCCTTTGCTTAAGAACGGTAGCAAGGATAATCCAGGAAATTATAGGCCGGTGAGCCTTACGTCAGTGGTAGGGAAATTATTAGAGAGGATTCTTCGGGACAGGATTTACTCCCATTTGGAAACAAATGGACTTATTAGCGAGAGGCAGCATGGTTTTGTGAAGGGCAGGTCGTGTCTCACTAATTTGATTGAGTTTTTTCAGGAAGTGACGAAGATGATTGACGAAGGAAGGGCAGTGGATGTTGTCCACATGGACTTTAGTAAAGCCTTTGACAAGGTCTCTCATGGCAGACTGATACAAAAGGTGAAGTCACACGGGATCAGAGGTGAGCTGGCAAGATGGATACTGAACTGGCTCGGTCATAGAAGACAGAGGGTAGCAGTGGAAGTGTGTTTTTCTGAATGGAGGGATGTGAATAGTGGCCTTTCGCAGGGATCAGTGTTGGGACCTTTGCTGTTTGTAGTATATATAAAAGATTTGGAAGAAAATGTAGCTGGTCTGATTGGTAAGTTTTTGGATGACTCAAAGTTTGGTGGATTTGCGGATAGTGATGAGGATTGTCAGAGGATACAGGAGGATATAGATCAGTTAGAGACTTGGGCGGAGAAATGGCAGATGGAGTTTAATCCGGACAAATGTGAGGTAATGAATTTTGGAAGGTCTGATACAGGTGGGAAGTATACAGTAAATGGCAAAACACTTAGGATTTTTGACAGGCAGAGAGATCTGGGCATACAGATCCACAGGTTGCTGAAAGTGGCAACGCAGGTGGATAAGGTAGTCAAGAAGGCATACGGCATGCATGCCTTCATCGGTCGGGGCATAGAGTATAAAAATTGGCAAGTCATGCTGCAGCTGAACAGAACCTTAGTTGGCCACATTTGGAATATTGCGAACAATTCTGGTCGCCACACTACCAGAAGGATGTGGAGGCTTTGGAGAGGGTACGGAAGAGGTTTACCAGGATGTTACCTGGTCTGGTGGGTATTAGCTATGAAGAGAGGTTTGATCAACTCGGATTGTTTTCACAGGAACGACGGACGCGAATGGGCGACATGATAGAGGTTTACAAAGTTATGAGTGGCATGGACAGAGTGGATAGTCAGAAGCTTTTTCCCAGTGTGGAAGAGTCAGTTACTAGGGGACATAGGTTTAAGGTGTGAGGAACAAAGATTAGAGGGGATGTGCGAGGCAAGTGTTTTACACAGATGGTGAGGGGCATCATGATGGGCGCAGGCTTGGAGGGCCGAATGGCCTGTTCCTGTGCTGTACTGTTCTTTGTTCTTTTTGTTCATTAGCCTCATTCAGTGGGACTGCCCCCGCTTCGTTCCAGTCTTAATGATTAGATTCTAATCAGAGTATCTCCAGCAATGGTCTCTCTTACCACACCAGCACTATTACCTCTGGAGTCCCTGAACTTACCATTCTCACTCCCTCCTCTACCTCCTCTACACACTGTCCACTGGCGACATCATTTACAGATTTGGGGTCAGCTTCCACATGAGTACAGACAACAGCCAGCTCCAGATCTCCATCATCTCTCTCGACCCTCCACTGTCTCTGTGGTATCAGAATGTAACAGTCTGTTTCCCATGAGCTGCAATTTGCTCCAATTAAACACTGGGAAGTGTGAAAACTCCACCTTTGACCCCACCACAAACTCCTCATCCTCGTCACAGAGCTGCCTTCGCCCCCCGCGGAGGGACTGGGCTGAGCACCCAGGCAGAGCCAGCGGCCAGTAACTGCAGTGTGACAGTGACACCAGCAGATGGAGATGCTGAGCCATTGCTGATGGGAGACTGTTACTGAGAGGTTGAAAGTTTTAAAAGGTTTCATGAGTTTACATTCTGTGAACGTGAGATGCTTAATAAAATAAGTTCAATACTCTTTGTGTTAAATGGCTATGACCCTACTATGTAAAAACTGGTAACATTAAACTGGTTGCTGTTTGGAAAATTATCATGAGTGATTCAAGGTAATATTTCAATAAACAACAGCATCAAACAAAACAAACAATCATTTATAAATAAAAACTTTCAATATAAATTGTGTTGAATTCACTCATCACTAACGTTATGACATCTCTCTATCTCTTACTTCTCTCTCTGTGCTGGTATCTTCTCTATTGTAACTCAGAGTAATTGAAATTTTCATCCGATTGTCTATTGAATGTTAATATGGAACCTGCTTTCAGAAACCTGTCAGACAGTGAATTCCAGACCAGAACAACTCCCTGACTATTTGTTTCTCCCCTCTGCAAGTGTAAACAGTCTCCAAACTGAGGGAAAGATTTTGAATACAATTTATTTCTCCAGGACAGCAGCTGCAGCGGAGCTGGAACCTCCTGAATGTGGACAAGCAATGAACAAAAATCCCTCTGAATCCCCCAGGAGAAGAGAGGAAAGAAACAGTCTGGAAGCAAATGGAAACAAGTGACACTTTATTACAGCAGTAAAAACTCTTTGTGGGAATGTGGAGGTCTTTATCGCTGAACTTTATATAAACTTTATATAAACAGGAGATGAAAAGTGGAAAATCTTTAATACCATTTGAGTTAAATGGCCGTTTCCCAGCTTTGTCAACCCTTGCAACATCAAACTGGTAAATGTTGAGAAGATTTTTTTCCGATTGATTACATAAAGACAGCAGCATCAAATAGAGTACAAAGAATCATTGACAAATACAACTGAAAATATGGGCAAGAATTGTTGTGTGTCACTTGTTATAATAAAAGTTCTCTTGGCTACATCAGTAACCTGGTTCTAGTTTCAGTCTTTGTCACACAGTGGAATTGAAAAACCAAATTTAAACTGCTTGTTTAGACTGCAGTCAAACCGGCCTCTCCAGCAAAAACTCTTTGTCACAATCTCAAGGTAATTGCAGTGAGTCATTTTCTGAACTTTCTGTTAACTGGAGATGAATAGTGAAAGACATTTAATACAATTAGTGTTAAATGTCCATTATCCAAAGCAGCCCCTCCAGGTTATAAATTACAGCAGCTTTTCTGCTCTGTTAATGAGGTTTTTGGGGGAGGGAGAGAGAGCGAGACAGACAGAGAGGTTTCTGTCTGGCATTGTCCATTTGGGATATGACTGGAATATCTCCCTCTCTTCCCATTCACTGTTTACACAGAGACTCACCTTGGACTGTCCCATACCTGGGAGGGAGTGTCCAGATGGAGGAAGCTGAGAGCTGGTTGGGTGACCTGTATTTCGGGTGGACTGGCTGTTTTGAGTGACAGGTTCTGGGATATATTAGGATAACATCAGCCTACATTCTTTCTTTCCATGCGGCTAGTTTCTGAAGGTGAGTTTCTGTGTTTCAGTCTCGGTGCCCAGGTGAATTGCAAGCTGATTACTGTGTGTGTGTGTGTGTGTGTGTGAGAGAGAGAGAGTCCAGTCTGAATCCCCCGCTCTCTCTGTCCCAGTCCAGACCCTTTTCTCCAAATCCCACCCCAATGCCCCTCTCCAGGATCTTTTCCCCATGGATGAGCTGATGGAGTGAAGGTGTTAGAGTCCAACGATGGAATGCAGACATTGTGGGATGTTGAGAGATCTATCTCTGCCTTTCTTGCTCCTTCTGACTCAGTCTCTTTCACTCAGTCTCTTTCACTCAGTCTCTCTCACTGAAAATCTATCTCACTGAAAATCTCTCTCTCACTGAATCTCTCCTTCACTGAAAATCTCTCTCATTGAATCTCTCTCTCACTGAAAATCTCTCTCTCACTGAATCTCTCTTTCTGAAAATCTCTCTCTCACTGAATCTCTCTCTCACTGAAAATATGTCTCTCACTGAATCTCTCTCTCGCTGATAATCTGTCTCTCGCTGAATATCTCTCTCTGAAAATCTCTCTCTCACTCAATCTCTCTCTCTCACTCAATCTCTTCTCTCGCACTCAATCTGTCTCTCGCACTCAATCTCTCTCTGGTTCTCTCTCACTCTCTCTATTTTTCAATCTCTCTCCCTCACTCTGTGTTTCTCTCTCTGTTTCTCTCTCTCTCTCTCTGCGTTTTTCTCCCTCTCTGTGTTCCTCCATCTCTCTCTTTCCCTCGCTTTGAGTTTCTCTTTCTCTCTGAGTGATTGTGCGTCTTTCTGTCCCAATGGCTTTCTCTGTGCTCTCTCTCAATCTCTGAATCTCTGTGCCTTTCTCGCTGGCTTTCTGTCTGTCTCTTTGGTGCCTGAAATTTCTTTGTGTCTCTGTTCTTTCCCTCCACATTTTTTCTCTCTTTCTGTCCATTTTCTATTTCTGTCTCTGCCTTTTCTCTATTTCTCCGACTTACTCTCTCTTTTCTATCTTCTCTGTTTCTAGTTCTATCTTGTCTCGTTTACTCTCTTTGTCTCTTTTTCTCTCTCTTTCTGGTCTCTTTCCATCTTTCCCCGCCCTCCGCAAAATATTGCCCCCCAAAAATATTGCCCCCCCCAAAATATTGACCCACACGGAAAAATATTCGCCCCCAAAATATTGCCCCCCTCAAAAATATTCCACCCCCGCAATATATTCCCCCCCAAAAAATATTGCCTCCCCCCGCAAAATATTGCCCCCCCGGCAAAATATTCCCCCCAAAATATTGCCCCCTTCAAAAATATTCCAGCCCCACAAAATATTCCCCCCTCAAAATATTCCCCCCAAAATATTGTGTCCCCAATATATTTCACCCCGCAAAATATTCCACCCCCCGCAATTTATCCCCCCTCAATTTATTCACCCCCTCAATTTATTCCCCCCACGCAATTTATCCACCCGCAATTTATTCTGACCCTCAATTTATTCCCCCCTCAATTTATTCCCCACTCGATTTTCCCCCTTCAATTTATCCACCTCAATTTATTCCCCCCTCAATTTATTCCCCCCTCAATATATCGCCCCCTCAATTTATTCCCCCTCAATTTATTCCCTCCCTCAATTCATTCTCCACTGCAATTTATCCCCCTTCAATTTATCCCCCACGCAATTTATCCCCCCTCTATTTATTCCCCCCTCAATGTATTCCCCCCTCAATTTATCCCCTTCAATTTATTCCCCCCTCAATTTATTCCCCACTCAATTTATTCCCCCTCAATTTGTTCCCACCCCTCAAATTTATTCCCCCCTCAATTTATCCCCCCCTCAATTTATTCCTCCCTCAATCTAAAGCAAACAGGAAGATTACAGTAAGCCGTTTCTACATCTCCATCTCCACTTCATTTTATAATCTGGGATGCAAGCCGTCTGGACCAGTTGACTTATCTACTCTAAGCATAGCCATCCGTTCCAGTGTCTTCTGCCTATTAATTTTCGCACCTCCATTACCTCAGGCATCTCTGCGTCTATGAATATTTTGTCGTCATTCTCTTCCTCAGTAAAGATCGATACAAAGTACTAATTAAGTAATCTAGCCTTGCCTTGTGCCTCTAAGCATTTATCACCCTTTTTATCTTGAATGGGCCCCACCCCGCCTTACACCCCACTTATTGTTTGAAAACTGGAAAAAATATTTTTGTGTTCCCTTTAATGTTAACTGCTATTCCATTCTCATATTCTCACTTTGTATTCTATTTATCTTCACCTCCCCTCTCATCGTATTGTATTTGACCTGGTTCTCACCTGAGAATTCACCTGAGATGCATTATACATCCTCGTTATTCATTTCATCATATTGTCTGTCTCCCTCGGCATCCAAGGAGCCCTGGTTTTGTTCTTCTACCTTTCACTTCTGTCGGAATGTACCTTGCCTGTACCTGAAACATCTCCTCCTGAAAATAAGCCATAGTGCGGTTCAAGATTTTCCTCTCAGCCTTTGGTTCCTGTTTACACTCCTATCCCATTGAAATTAGCCCTCTTCCAACTTCGACATTTTGATATTCCACTTTACATTGCTTCACGTGCTTCTCCATTATGAGTCTAAACCTTCTGATACAAAGATCACTCTTACCCAATTGCTTCCCCACAGACACTTGTCCCACCTCATTCCCCAGCATAAGATCTAGCAATGCCTGCTTGCTTGATGGACTGAGAACATACTGGTTAAGGAAGTGCTCCTCAATAAATTTCGGAAATCCCTCTCCCTCCTTCGCCTTCATTCTGTCATTATCACAATCGATATTTGGGTAATTGAAGCCACCCCCACGATCCCCACATCGCCGTGATTTCCCTGCTGATTTGCTCCTCTATCTCTCCTCACTATTTGGAGACCTATAGAATACCCCCAGTCGTGTGATCATACTGTTTTTGTTTCTCAACTTTATGAAATAGATTCTGTCTTTGTCTCCTCAAGGCCATCCTGCCTTTCCAACGCTTCAATGTCTTCCCTAATCAATACTGCCACCCCACCTCCCCCTTTTCCCCTTCCCTATCTTTTCTGAACACTTTGTCTCCTTGAATATTAAGAACACAGTCCTCACAATTTTTAAGCAACAAGTATGAAACAGCAATTAGCAGCAAAAAAAAATACTGATCAATCAGAGCAGTGGGTCTGGAAAACAATTAAACAGCCGACACTCTATAAAATAGAACTCCAAGGATCAGTTTAAATAAAGTCCTGAAATGACAGAATGGTGGTCAGATAATAATTGAATGACATTTCAACTCACTCAATCGAAACGCAGTTCAAAGAAGTGAATCTGCCAGGAGTGGTGCAGATGTCCCTGTTTGTGAGCTTGTGGTGGAATAGTAACGCATCTGCGGCCCATTGATAAGATTGTGATGGTCAAGTCCGGTAAGGCTCGATCTCCTTGATTTTATATCACAACAGGTTATGATATCAATGGATGGTCGGCAATGTTGAATTTAAAAATCAATGTTATGAGATTGAAGGCCTCTTTTCTCGTTCCTTTCTATTTCCTCGCTCAGTTTTTATTTCACACAGTTTTATATTGGAACAATATTTCAGGGATGTGTTGTGTCCATTGTTTGTGCAATAGCTCTGTCACCCATTGTGAGGGATAAAACACCAGCCGCCCACACCCAACTCTGTCTGTGCGGTCGTTTAGTTCAGTTGCTTCGAACGTAGTGTTAATAAAACCGAGGTTTGTGGTTTTAATCACCGTGTGCACTGGCAGAAGTTCAGTTGTTAGTTTGATGTGTGGTCATAACACTTTAGAACCCAATGTTTAGAAGCAAACAAGTTCACGCAAAATGTTACCGGGGAACTTGTTTTGAGTAACTCCCATTAGCTCCTTGTCACTGGGATAGGGTAACATGGAATTATTTTTCTTTGTATTCCATTTGCTGGTGAATGTTGAACTCGTTGCCTTTTCCCGTTAATGGTCACAAGCAATAACAAACATACATGCTGTGTCTGACCACCCCGAGATGTGGTAAAGGCTTCAGGTTATTGGACGAAAGCAGCTGTTGGTTCCGCCCAGGGGCGGGAGTTTGTTCTGCCAACCATGAACCAAATTCCTATCAATTCCCAGGTATATCAGTGAATCCGTTTCCAAAAGCCTCAAAGTGTGAGATCTTCCTCTCATTCATCCAGAATAAAAGTTATATGTCTAGATCTGCTTTCGTTCTTTGGCCTCCTTATCTCAAGAGACAATGAGTAAGCGCCTGGAGGTGGTCAGTGGTTTGCGCAGCAGCGACTGGAGTGGCTATAAAGGCCAATTCTAGAGTGACAGGCTCTTCCACAGGTGCTACAGAAAAATTTGTTTGTCGGGGCTGTTACACAGTTGGCTCTCCCCTTGTGCCTCTGTCTTTTTTCCTGCCAACTACTAAGTCTCTTCGACCCGCGACACTTCAGCCCCGCCTTTATGGCTGCCCGCCAGCTCTGGCGAACGCTGGCAACTGACTCCCACGAGTTGTGATGAATGTCACAGGATTTCATGTCACGTTTGCAGACGTCTTTAAAGCGGAGACATGGACGGCCGGTGGGTCCGATACCAGTGGCGAGCTCGCTGCACAATGTGTCTTTGGGGATCCTGCCAAATTCAATGTGGCTCACATGGCCAAGCCATCTCAAGCGCCGCTGACTCAGTAGTGTGTACAAGCTGGGGATGTTGGCCGCTTCGACGACTTCTGTGTTGGAGATACGGTCCTGCCACCTGATGCCAAGTATTCTCCGGAGCAGCGAAGATGGAATGAATTGAGACGTCGCTCTTGGCTGAAATACGTTGTCCAGGCCTCGCTGCCGTAGAGCAAGATACTGAGGACACAGGCTTGATACACTCGGACTTTTGTGTTCCGTGTCAGTGCGCCATTTTCCCACACTCTCTTGGCCAGTCTGGACATGGCAGTGGAAGCCTTTCCCATGCGCTTGTTGATTTCTGCATCTAGAGACAGGTTACTGGTGATAGTTCAGCCTAGGTAGGTGAACTCTTGAACCACTTCCAGAGCCTGGTCGTCAATATTAATGGATGGAGCATTTCTGACGTTCTGCCCCATGATGTTCGTTTTCGAGGCTGATGGTTAGGCCAAATTCATTGCAGGCAGCCGCAAACCTGTCGATGAGACTCTGCAGGCACTCTTTAGTGTGCGATGTTAAAGCAGCATTGTCAGCAAAGAGGAGTTCTCTGATGAGGCCGGACAGGTTTGTCAATACCTTTTCAGACCATGTGGATATTCTTCATAATATTTCTTCCTCAGGACTATGGCAGAATAGTTAATCTCTGTGATAGACTCTGCCTCGTATAATTTCTGAGGCTGACCTCCATTCTTTGCTCACAAGGATAATGCCAGTGCCACCTCATCTTGGGGGCATATCAAATTATAGTCTGTTTCTTGGTTCATTTAACCCATCTTCCCCGTAGTTCTTCAGTAATGAATGAAGGGATTCGATTATCCTCTATGGACACCATTCCTTCCATATCACATATGTCATCAATGTTGCACATGACACTTCCAGTATGTTCTGTATTCTAGTCAGCCTTATTGTTTGCCTGCATCCACTGACTTATACTACCATGAATCTTTTCCAGTTTGATTCAGAGATACAGCACTGAAACAGGCCCTTCGGCCCACCGAGTCTGTGCCGACCATCAACCACCCATTTATACGAATCCTACATTAATTCCATATTCCTACCACATCCCCACCTGTCCCTATATTCCCCTACCACCTATCTATACTAGGGGCAATTTATAAGGGCCAATTTCCCTATCAACCTGCAAGGCTTTGGCATGTGGGAGGAAACCGGAGCACCCGGAGCAAACCCACACAGACACAGGGAGAACTTGCAAGCTCCACACAGGCAGGACCCAGAATTGAACCCGGATCGCTGGAGCTGTGAGGCTGCGGTGCGAAGCAATGCGCCACTGTGCCGCCCAATTCTTCTGTAGGCTATAATGTATTGTGATGCTCCTTCAGATTATCGACTTCTTGTTGATTAAAGTTCCCCTGTGACACTTTTATCTTCCTCTTCAATGTCCCTGCATTCTTTAGAATCCTTTTCTATTTACTCCTGCTGAACTTGTCATGATCCCACTTGCTGTTATTTAGTCAACCCTCACTTTATTTACGATTTGAAATAATTCTCATGTTCCCCATCGCTTTTCATCACTTGATTCGTGTTTTTATTTGTCAGTGGTAGAGAAGCTGCTGGAGAAGATACTGAGGGATAGGATCTATTCCCATTTGGAAGAAAATGGGCTTATCAGTGATAGGCAACATGGTTGTGTGCAGGGAAGGTCATGTACTAACAACTTAATAGAATTATTTGATGAAGTGTCAAAGTTGATTGATGAGGGAAGGTCTGCTGATGTCATATACATGGACTTCAGTAAGGCGTTTGATCAGGTTCCCCATGGCAGGCTGATGGAGAAAGTGATGTCGCATGGGGTCTAATGTGTACTAGCTAGATGGATAAAGAACTGGCTGGGCAACAGGAGACAGAGAGTAACAGTGGAAGGGAGTTTCTCAAAATGGAGACGTGCGACCAGTGGTGTTCCACATGGATCTGTGCTGGGACCACTGCTGTTTGTGATATACATATATGTTTTGGAGGAAAGTATAGGTGGTCTGATTAACAAGTTTGCTGTTGACACTAAGATTTGTGGAGCAGCAGATCGTGAAGGGGACTGTCAGAGAATACAGCGGGATATAGATAGATTGGAGAGTTGGGCAGAGAAATGGCAGATGGAGTTCAATCAGGGCAAATGCGAGGTGATGCATTTTGGAAGATCCAATTCAAGAGTGAACTATACAGTAAATGGAAAAGTCCTGGGGAAATATGAGGCACAGATAGATTTGGGTGTTCAGGTCCATTGTTCCCTGAAGGTGGCAACGCAGGTCAATCGAGTGCTCAAGAAGGCATACGGCATGCTTTCCTTCATCAGATGGAGTATTGAGTACAAGAGTTGGCAGGTCATGTTACAGTTGTATAGGACTTTGGTTCGGCCACATTTGGAATACTGCGTGCAGTTCTGGTCGCCACATTACCAAAAGGATGTAGATGCTTTGGAGAGGGTGCAGAGGAGGTTCACCAGGATGTTGCCTGGTATGGAGGGCGCGAGCAATGAAGAGAGGTTGAGTAGATCAGGATTATTTTCATTAGAAAGACGGAGGTTGATGGGGGCACCTGATTGAGGTGTACAAAATCATGAGAGGTATCGACAGGGTGGATAGTAAGAAGCTTTTTCCCAGAGTGGGGTTTCAATTACTAGGGGTCACGAGTTCAAAGTGTGAGGGGAAAGGTTTAGGGGGGATATGCGTGGAAAGTTCTTTTCGCAGAGGGTGGTGGGTGTCTGGAATGCGTTGCCAGCGGAGGTGGCAGACGCGGGCACGATAGCGTCTCTTAAGATGTATGTAGACAGATACATGA